>NW_027195030.1:452500-667500 GCF_038502225.1 Cherax quadricarinatus
TTTATCCAACTTAAATCCATTATTTCTGGTTCTTACCTGGTTCGACACCCTCAGTTCTTTATTAATATCTCATAACCTGCCTCTTATCACTGATTACGTTTAATTTTATTCTTTCACGCACCTTCCCTAACTCTTATGCCGACCTTCGCAACCATTCTGCAGATTATCCTGAAAGAATCGTGTCACCGGCGTAGAGCAACTGTGTCAACTCGTAATTCGTATCAGATTCATTATCTTATTCCCACACTTCAACGCAGTAGCCTAGAATTAATTTCTTTTATAACCTCTATCTACAAAGATATTAAACAACCGTGGTAACACAACATGTTTCTGTCTAAGGCGAGTTTTACTGGAAAATGGTCCTCTCCTCTCCTCTCCTACATACCCTAACCTGAGCCTCACTCTCTTCATAAAAACTCTCTACTGCTTTAATAGCGTAATACTAACTCCATACATTTGTAACAAGTGCCACATTGCTGCCCCATCCAGCCTATGACGTGCCCTTTCTAAATTCATGAATGCTGCAAATAGTTCCTTATCATTATTCAAGTGCTGCACACTTACATGCGTCAGTGCAAGCACTTGAACTTCCCCTGACCTTCCTAAAACTTCCTTCTTCCTCTGTCATCCTACGTTATCTCTTACCCTTAATTCCTTCAATAATAATTCTAACATTAAGTTTAACCAGTATACTCAACAGTCTTATACCCTTATAATTATTACAGTCTTGCCCTGTTGTTTTTGCTGACAGAAGGATATCTAGGAGAGTTCAAATAGGAAGTGCGTCTGTCTGGTGCTCAGCAGGCGGAGGATCAAGCCTCCACCATGTCTTGCGCTCAATGACCCACATGGGTTTAGCACTTAAAGTGAATTAAAAAAAAATCCCCTTACCAAAAGAGAAAAAGAGTTTAAAAAAAAGTTAAAATAGTTTGAAGCAGATTGTATTAACACGCGTCATACTGTATGCCTTCACATACTCGCTGTATATATATGTTCATGTGAGTTAAACTCGTGTGGACCATTCGGCTCAAGGAGCAGCGGAGGCTCGAAACCTCCGTCCGTACTAATCAAGTTCTCCAAACAATATACTTGGTTTACTTACGTTTCTTAAGGCAGCAGACGCATCCCTTATGACCGCAGGAACTATGATCTTCCTCTTCACCTCTGGAACACTCCCACTTGCATACTCCGCCCTTCCACTCGCACTTCTTCTTGTGGGGGCAATGCGGCTCTGTTCACAAGTATAAATATTGGCTCTTCCATGTACGAAAGTTTTGTATTAAGTGTATCTCACTAGAATAAACATGTATAAATAATAATAATAATAATAATAATAATAATAATAATAATAATAATAATAATAATAATAATTATTATTATTATTATTATTATTATTATTATTATTATTATTATTATTATTATTATTATTGTGGTTGTTATTATTATTAGTAGTAGTATTAATATTATTAAATATTTTTAGTTACAAAAACCTAAGCAAAAACTTTTGGATGTGAAATTGAAACACTTGAATTTTTTTTGTTCACATAGTCGTAGTAAAATTTTGGGTCCAGGAGGGACCAAAACGGTTCAGAGAACCGACAAGTTGATAAATTAGACACATGAGCAACACTTGGGTATCATTATTGTGGAAACGTTTCGCCAACTAGTGGCTTCATCAGTCCAATACAAAGAACAGTAAAGATCAAAATAAGATTAAAGTAATCAGTCCATGAACTGATTACGTCGACTCCAGGCTGAAAGACTTGACCTCAATCTCCTCGTGTACTTCAATATTCTTCTTTGCATTGGACTGATGAAGTATTACCCATGTGTCTAATTTATCAACGAGTTATATGCCCTCCCGTCCTTTATATCTGCGTTTACTGTGTACTGACTAGAGTACATACAGCGTTACGGTGACCATACAATGAAGCCATAGCTTCATTATATCCACTTAAAACACGTGTAATTTTTACCATTTTCTGTGAAATTAAAGTTTGCAGTGTAGATAATGATCAAGAAACAGCTGACCTTAAATCACACGGATAATAAACAACGGGAAGGAATCCGTGAAGGAAATTTTAGCAGAGTGAAAAAAAAATAAGAAATAATTGCTGGAATTATTTTTGTTGTATTCGTTCGGAAGCACTAAAGCCGAAAGGGTTGCAATATCTTATTATTTAAAGCCTAACTATAAGTTACAGTAGACGGCTTCTCGAGCATTCACAACCCTTAAACAGTAACAAAAACTTACTTTCTGTATGTATAGTCGGCGGAGGGTGAGGAACGCAGCATATACACTGAGGAAATTTACAAATTCCTGTCATGACTTTACCATGACAGGGGATGGAGCTCATCAAGCATTTTCCATTTAAGTTCCAGCAAGACTGGGTTTGAGGACAGTTGCCGCAGCAGAAGCAATCGTTCCTGCCACAGAGACCAGGATATTTTATGGTGTTCGAGGGGCAATGGTAACTACATATCCCACCCTGCATGTTGCACGGTAGCTGAGGGGGGCACCCAACGGTTGGTGCTGTGTGAGAAGAAACACGTTGGTGTTACACTCGTCAGTCATGATATTATTACAATAATTTTTCTCATTATTATTTTATCAGTAGTAGTATTACTAATATATATATATATATATATATATATATATATATATATATATATATATATATATATATATATATATATATATATATATATATATATATATATATATATATATATATATATATATATATATATATATTATTATTATCACACTGGCCGATTCCCACCAAGGCAGGGTGGCCCGAAAAAGAAAAACTTTCACCATCATTCACTCCATCACTGTCTTGCCAGAAGGGTGCTTTACACTACAGTTTTTAAACTGCAACATTAACACCCCTCCTTCAGAGTGCAGGCACTGTACTTCCCATCTCCAGGACTCAAGTCCGGCCTGCCGGTTTCCCTGAATCCCTTCATAAACGTTACTTTGCTCACACTCCAACAGCACGTCAAGTATTAAAAACCATTTGTCTCCATTCACTCCTATCAAACACGCTCACGCATGCCTGCTGGAAGTCCAAGCCCCTCGCACACAAAACCTCCTTTACCCCCTCCCTCCAACCCTTCCTAGGCCGACCCCTACCCCGCCTTCCTTCCACTACAGACTGATACACTCTTGAAGTCATTCTGTTTCGCTCCATTCTCTCTACATGTCCGAACCACCTCAACAACCCTTCCTCAGCCCTCTGGACAACAGTTTTGGTAATCCCGCACCTCCTCCTAACTTCCAAACTACGAATTCTCTGCATTATATTCACACCACACATTGCCCTCAGACATGACATCTCCACTGCCTCCAGCCTTCTCCTCGCTGCAACATTCATCACCCACGCTTCACACCCATATAAGAGCGTTGGTAAAACTATACTCTCATACATTCCCCTCTTTGCCTCCAAGGACAAAGTTCTTTGTCTCCACAGACTCCTAAGTGCACCACTCACTCTTTTTCCCTCATCAATTCTATGATTCACCTCATCTTTCATAGACCCATCCGCTGACACGTCCACTCCCAAATATCTGAATACGTTCACCTCCTCCATACTCTCTCCCTCCAATCTGATATTCAATCTTTCATCACCTAATCTTTTTGTTATCCTCATAACCTTACTCTTTCCTGTATTCACCTTTAATTTTCTTCTTTTGCACACCCTACCAAATTCATCCACCAATCTCTGCAGCTTCTCTTCAGAATCTCCCAAGAGCACAGTGTCATCAGCAAAGAGCAGCTGTGACAACTCCCACTTTGTGTGTGATTCTTTATCTTTTAACTCCACGCCTCTTGCCAAGACCCTCGCATTTACTTCTCTTACAACCCCATCTATAAATATATTAAACAACCACGGTGACATCACACATCCTTGTCTAAGGCCTACTTTTACTGGGAAAAAATTTCCCTCTTTCCTACATACTCTAACTTGAGCCTCACTATCCTCGTAAAAACTCTTCACTGCTTTCAGTAACCTACCTCCTACACCATACACTTGCAACATCTGCCACATTGCCCCCCTATCCACCCTGTCATATGCCTTTTCCAAATCCATAAATGCGACAAAGACCTCTTTAGCCTTATCTAAATACTGTTCACTTATATGTTTCACTGTAAACACCTGGTCCACACACCCCCTACCTTTCCTAAAGCCTCCTTGTTCATCTGCTATCCTATTCTCCGTCTTACTCTTAATTCTTTCAATTATAACTCTACCATACACTTTACCAGGTACACTCAACAGACTTATCCCCCTATAATTTTTGCACTCTCTTTTATCCCCTTTGCCTTTATACAAAGGAACTATGCATGCTCTCTGCCAATCCCTAGGTACCTTACCCTCTTCCATACATTTATTAAATAATTGCACCAACCACTCCAAAACTATATCCCCACCTGCTTTTAACATTTCTATCTTTATCCCATCAATCCCGGCTGCCTTACCCCCTTTCATTTTACCTACTGCCTCACGAACTTCCCCCACACTCACAACTGGCTCTTCCTCACTCCTACAAGATGTTATTCCTCCTTGCCCTATACACGAAATCACAGCTTCCCTATCTTCATCAACATTTAACAATTCCTCAAAATATTCCCTCCATCTTCCCAATACCTCTAACTCTCCATTTAATAACTCTCCTCTCCTATTTTTAACTGACAAATCCATTTGTTCTCTAGGCTTTCTTAACTTGTTAATCTCACTCCAAAACTTTTTCTTATTTTCAACAAAATTTGTTGATAACATCTCACCCACTCTCTCATTTGCTCTCTTTTTACATTGCTTCACCACTCTCTTAACCTCTCTCTTTTTCTCCATATACTCTTCCCTCCTTGCATCACTTCTACTTTGTAAAAACTTCTCATATGCTAACTTTTTCTCCCTTACTACTCTCTTTACATCATCATTCCACCAATCGCTCCTCTTCCCTCCTGCACCCACTTTCCTGTAACCACAAACTTCT
The DNA here is from genome assembly GCF_038502225.1 of Cherax quadricarinatus. Taxonomy (NCBI): domain Eukaryota; kingdom Metazoa; phylum Arthropoda; class Malacostraca; order Decapoda; family Parastacidae; genus Cherax; species Cherax quadricarinatus. The sequence continues at coordinate 457,502 of NW_027195030.1, forward strand.
GCTGAACACTCTAACACTACATTTTTAAACCTACCCCATACCTCTTCGACCCCATTGCCTATGCTCTCATTAGCCCATCTATCCTCCAATAGCTGTTTATATCTTACCCTAACTGCCTCCTCTTTTAGTTTATAAACCTTCACCTCTCTCTTCCCTGATGCGTCTATTCTCCTTGTATCCCATCTACCTTTTACTCTCAGTGTAGCTACAACTAGAAAGTGATCTGATATATCTGTGGCCCCTCTATAAACATGTACATCCTGAAGTCTACTCAACAGTCTTTTATCTACCAATACATAATCCAACAAACTACTGTCATTTCGCCCTACATCATATCGTGTATACTTATTTATCCTCTTTTTCTTAAAATATGTATTACCTATAACTAAACCCCTTTCTATACAAAGTTCAATCAAAGGGCTCCCATTATCATTTACACCTGGCACCCCAAACTTACCTACCACACCCTCTCTAAAAGTTTCTCCTACTTTAGCATTCAGGTCCCCTACCACAATTACTCTCTCACTTGGTTCAAAGGCTCCTATACATTCACTTAACATCTCCCAAAATCTCTCTCTCTCCTCTGCATTCCTCTCTTCTCCAGGTGCATACACGCTTATTATGACCCACTTCTCGCATCCAACCTTTACTTTAATCCACATAATTCTTGAATTTACACATTCATATTCTCTTTTCTCCTTCCATAACTGATCATTTAACATTACTGCTACCCTTTCCTTTGCTCTAACTCTCTCAGATACTCCAGATTTAATCCCATTTATTTCCCCCCACTGAAACTCTCCTACCCCCTTCAGCTTTGTTTCGCTTAGAGCCAGGACATCCAACTTCTTTTCATTCATAACATCAGCAATCATCTGTTTCTTGTCATCCGCACTACATCCACGCACATTTAAGCATCCCAGTTTTATAAAGTTTTTCTTCTTCTCTTTTTTAGTAAATGTATACAGGAGAAGGGGTTACTAGCCCATTGCTCCCGGCATTTTAGTCGCCTCATACGACACGCATGGCTTACGGAGGAAAGATTCTTTTCCACTTCCCCATGGACAATAGAAGAAATAAAAAAAGAACAAGAGCTATTTAGAAAAAGGAGAAAAACCTAGATGTATGTATATATATATATGCATGTGCGTGTCTGTGAAGTGTGACCAAAGTGTAAGTAGGAGAAGCAAGATATCCCTGTTATCTAGCGTGTTTATGAGACAGAAAAAGAAACCAGCAATCCTACCATCATGCAAAACAGTTACAGGTTTTTGTTTCACAGTCATTTGGCAGGACGGTAGTACTTCCCTGGGTGGTTGCTGTCTACCAACCTACTACCTATGATATATATATATATATATATATATATATATATATATATATATATATATATATATATATATATATATATATATATATATATATATATGAACACTGATCTCTGGCTGAAGGAGACTCGAACCTACGAACCTTAGGACAAGGTACGCAGTGCTTTACCAATCTACCCACACTGGACCAATACCTTGGCGTGTAGCATCCGCTACACGTTTGATCCAAGGCAGCCAGCTTTCAGGGAGAAGGCTTACAGCGTTTCATCTCATCCCCTGCATGCATCAGCCTTACTAGAGATCTCTAGTAAGGCTGATGCATGCAGGGGATGAGATGAAACGCTGTAAGCCTTCTCCCTGAAAGCTGGCTGCCTTGGATCAAACGTGTAGCGGATGCTACACGCCAAGGTATTGGTCCAGTGTGGGTAGATTGGTAAAGCACTGCGTACCTTGTCCTAAGGTTCGTAGGTTCGAGTCTCCTTCAGCCAGAGATCAGTGTTTGTGTATATTTCGCATGCGCTCGCGAATTCCTTGCATGCATATATATATATATATATATATATATATATATATATATATATATATATATATATATATATATATATATATATATATATATATATATATATATATATATATATATATTGATAAGGACACTATACACTCACTTCCGGGGCAGCAGTTACAGGACTGGCATCCTTTGGCTGAGAGTATCCTGGCTTTTCTTTTGCACTTTCCAATGCTCACACAGATGCCACCCTGTATACTACACGTGTTGACGAGTCCCCTGTAGCAAATAGCCCTGGCGTAGGCAGACCTCGACTTCTCGTCACCCAGGTCCTCGTCACCTAGATTCTCAACATCTGGATCCGCAAGTCCTAAGTCCTCGTCACCTAGGTTCTCTTCATCACCTAAGTTCTCCACACCTAGGGCTTCAGCGTCCAGGGTTGCTAGAGTTAAGTTGTAGTCCTCCTGGGCCAGGTTTCTTTCTTGTGGGTGTAGCTGGTGCCTCTCTTCCCTAGAACTCTATTAGGTTACAGTAAAAGATTACTATTATTATTATAATTATTATTATTATTATTATTATTATTATTATTATTATTATTATTATTATTATTATTATTATTCGCGCGAGCGTTAAACCTGTTGGAGGTCATTAAGCACAAAGAGCGTTGAAGGCTTGATACACCCTTCTGGCACCACGAGACAGGCATGCTATCAAACAGTATTCCTTTAGCTAAAGAGAAGACTTGAACTAAATATCTTAGGTGAGAATTTAACAGAGAACATGAACTAAGCGGAGCGAGTATCTCTGTAGCTCCTTTGGCATGTAATCGAAGAACTCTGTTTCAATCCTGAGAGGGTCGAGACGAATTGTAAACATCTCACATTGTGAAGGTAAATGGTTCAGAAAACCAACAAGATGATGAATTAGACATATGGGTTTGTTTATTGTGGAAATATTTCCACAATAAAGATACCCAAGTGTCTAATTCATCGACTCACCTCACAACTGTTGCCCATGTTCACCTAGCAGGAAGTAGGTACCTGGGTTCTCGTCGACTGTTTTATGGGTGACAAAGGTGAGAGGGGAGTTTCTTTGAACTATAGACCTAACTCACTGAAAGACGTCGGGAAAATATCTAGAATATACAATTAGAGAAAAGTATATAAAACTCTAAAGAGAACAAATACCTGCCTACCAGCATGATGTTTGCGTCGATTAGAAAATTCATGAAAACTGATGAAAGACTAAGACGAAACTGCAAAAGAAGAGGGATGGCAGCCAAGTTATTACAGGGAATTTCCCTTTGTAAGGAAAATAGTCAATACTAGCAGGAAAAATGTCCTCATGGGAAAAAATCACCATTTAAAGTGCCACGAGGACTGGCACTTGTCCTTTAAATATTTTCAATTTGTTTATGACAATTTGCAAGACGAAATTATACAAATTTCTTTGTTTAGGATGCAAAGAACTTAAGCAAAATAAGCAATAAAAACTAATGTAAATCTTTACAATAAGACTAAATTGAGCAAAAGGAGTGACACGAATGAGGAAATTTAATATATATATATATATATATATATATATATATATATATATATATATATATATATATATATACATTAATGCATCCATGAAAGAAGGGGTTTTAAAACAAATAACAATACTGTGACTTGCCGGGGATCGAAACCGACATATTTAACCAGGTTAATTTCTCGATGCTTTAGTCGAGAATGGATTTCTGTTAAGAAAGATTATATTTAGTCCTTGCATGCACCACACATAATATCTACCCAAAATACGATGCCTATAATTGTTAGGTAACATATCAAGTGCTTTTTCAAACTTAAATAACCAAAATATTGTTAATAAGATTTTATAATATATTACGTTACAAACTGAACCTCAGACTCTTGGTAAACACATCAAACTTAACTTGAAATAATCAGTTTGGCTTCTGAACTAGATAAAAAGTTAAATCTTGTTGGTCAGTGTTATTTTTCTGTTCTCTAGGTGTTATATGACCCTTACGGCCTTAGCGCACGCTATTAAGGGGTGAAGGGCTCTTGATCAAAGAAACTGGAGCTACCCTCCCCACAGCCCAAGTGCTGCATGATGCTTACTTGTTTACTGCTTCCCCACGAATATACTGTAATATACAGACTCGAAAAAGTGATTAAATAAATAAATGATTTATGATAAGCGCTGGAACTATGTGAATCATTCAGCGTAGACATTGTGGAAGCTTGATCCTCCGTCTGCTGAGCACGAGACAGATGTATTTCTTACTTGTATTTACCTAGATGTTCGAAAAAACGTGAAACAAGAACGAGTGAATAACATACCCGAAGTCTCTTCCCGAGGGCGCCAGAGGCCTCAGCCACCAGGAGGCAGGACAACAGCAGCAGAATACCCGTCTTCATGTTATAGATTTGCTGCTGCTACTGTTACTGTTGCTTCTTTGTGTGTGCTGCCACTGTCAGTATTGCTGAAGTGTGGGTACTGCCGGTAGACTCTCTTGGCTGCTACAGCGGAGTTCGTGGTGAGCTGGTAGGTCGGTGGGATGACGCTGGCTGCGACGACCAACTCTCAACTGAGACTTCAAGCAGGTAACACCAGCCAAGTTGGTGAGGTTCTTTCCCTCCACCCCCTCGTTATCCTCCCTTCTAGCACCCCAGTTCCCTTCCCACTCTTGCTACCTCTTTACTCAAACTCAATTCTACCTCTCTCCCTTCCAATTGCACCTCTCTCCTGCCTCCCTCCCTTCCAGTTGTACCTCTCTCTTGCCTCCCTCTCTTCCAATTGTACGTCTCTCCCTTGCAATTTCACCTCTCTCCTGCCTCCCTCCCTTCCAATTGTACCTCTCTCCCGCCTCTCTCCCTTCCAATTGTACCTCTCTTCTGCCTCCCTCCCTTCCAATTGTACCTCTCTCCCGCCTCTCTCCCTTCCAATTGTACCTCTCTCCTGCCTCCCTCCCTTCCAATTGTACCTCTCTCCCGCCTCTCTCCCTTCCAATTGTACCTCTATCCTGCCTCTCTCCCTTCCAATTGTACCTCTCTCCTGCCTCCCTCCCTTCCAATTGTACCTCTCTCCTGCCTCTCTACCTTCCAATTGTACCTCTCTCCTGCCTCCCTCCCTTCCAATTGTACCTCTCTCCTGCCTCTCTCCCTTCCAATTGTACCTCTCTCCTGCCTCCCTCCCTTCCAATTGTACCTCTCTCCCGCCTCTCTCCTTTCCAATTGTACCTCTCTCCTGCCTCCCTCCCTTCCAATTGTACCTCTCTCCTGCCTCTCTCCCTTCCAATTGTACCTCTCTCCTGCCTCCCTCCTTTCCAATTGTACCTCTCTCCCGCCTCTCTCCCGCCTCTCTCCCTTCCAATTGTACCTCTCTCCTGCCTCCCTCCCTTCCAATTGTACCTCTCTCCCGCCTCTCTCCCTTCCAATTGTACCTCTCTCCTGCCTCCCTCCCTTCCAATTGTACCTCTCTCCTGCCTCCCTCCCTTCCAGTTGTACCTCTCTCCTAGCTCCCTCCCTTCCAATTGTACCTCTCTCCCGCCTCTCTCCCTTCCAGTTGTACCTCTCTCCTGCCTCCCTCCCTTCCAATTGTACCTCTCTCCTGCCTCCCTCCCTTCCAATTGTACCTCTCTCCCGCCTCTCTCCCTTCCAATTGTACCTCTCTCCTGCCTCTCTCCCTTCCAATTGTACCTCTCTCCTGCCTCCCTCCCTTCCAATTGTACCTCTCTCCTGCCCCCCTCCCTTCCAATTGTACCTCTCTCCTGCCTCCCTCCCTTCCAGTTGTACCTCTCTCCTAGCTCCCTCCCTTCCAATTGTACCTCTCTCCCGCCTCTCTCCCTTCCAATTGTACCTCTCTCCCGCCTCTCTCCCTTCCAATTGTACCTCTCTCCTGCCTCCCTCCCTTCCAATTGTACCTCTCTCCTGCCTCCCTCCCTTCCAGTTGTACCTCTCTCCTGCCTCCCTCCCTTCCAATTGTACCTCTCTCCTGCCTCCCTCCCTTCCAATTGTACCTCTCTCCTGCCTCCCTCCCTTCCAGTTGTACCTCTCTCCTGCCTCCCTCCCTTCCAATTGTACCTCTCTCCTGCCTCCCTCCCTTCCAATTGTACCTCTCTCCTGCCTCCCTCCCTTCCAATTGTACCTCTCTCCTGCCTCCCTCCCTTCCAGTTGTACCTCTCTCCTGCCTCCCTCCCTTCCAATTGTACCTCTCTCCTGCCTCCCTCCCTTCCAGTTGTACCTCTCTCCTGCCTCCCTCCCTTCCAATTGTACCTCTCTCCTGCCTCCCTCCCTTCCAATTGTACCTCTCTCCTGCCTCCCTCCCTTCCAGTTGTACCTCTCTCCTGCCTCCCTCCCTTCCAGTTGTACCTCTCTCCTGCCTCCCTCCCTTCCAATTGTACCTCTCTCCTGCCTCCCTCCCTTCCAATTGTACCTCTCTCCTGCCTCCCTCCCTTCCAATTGTACCTCTCTCCTGCCCCCCTCCCTTCCAATTGTACCTCTCTCCCGCCTCCCTAATTCCGAACAAGAAGACACGCGATAAACCCCTTGAACCAGGTGCTCCAATGTATTCCCAGCTTTACTGAATTATATTTATCCCCTCTCCCCTCCCCCTCCCCCCTCCCTCCCCCCTCCCCCCCCCCACACCACAAATGAACATCCATTTTTATGACAAACCCAAAAAATAAAAATAAGAAATTTCAGGATCACTGTATTTTTATTGTTGTTAGAATTTCAACGGTCGATAACACGTGGAATGATTTCTTTTTTTTTTTAAGATTTTTTTGTGAGGTAATTGTGTTCAGAGAGAGAGAGAGGGGGGGGGGAGGGGGGGAGGGAGGGGGGGATGGATCGTTTTGATAAGGGATCGTTTTCAATAATATTTTGAGTGACTTTTGGTAAAAAAATTACCTCATACAGCTGTATCAACATACAACTGTATCAACATACAACTGTATCAACATACAACTGTATCAACATACAACTGTATCAACATACAACTGTATCAACATACAACTGTATCAACATACAACTGTATCAACATACAACTGTATCAACATACAACTGTATCAACATACAGGCAATACATCACATACTTGCAACAACATATGAACTTATAATGCATCAAGCAGTTGAATCAACACACAGTGCAACATACAGTTGTATCAACACAAAAATAATACAGCATACAGTTGTATCGACATACAAATGATACAACTCATTTTCATCTCCATATTCACACTATTAATTCACTTCCCTTCAACAGCGATAATCTTGATACCGGTGAAGGGCTCTTGATCCATGGAATTGGAGGTACCCTTCTTCGGAATATTCCTCACTATCTCACTGGTTTCCCAGGCACTATATAGTCCCTAACAGTTTACCGCTTACCCAGGAAAATAATCAATATTTCTTTTATATATATATATATATATATATATGTCGTGCCGAATAGGCAGAACTTGCGATCTTGGCTTAAATATCAACGTTCATCTTGCCATATAGGACAAGTGAAAATTTGTGTATGCAATAATTTCGCCAAAATCATTCTGAACCTAACGAAAAAAATATATTTCATTGTGTTTGTTTAGTATTAAATTATTGTAAACAAATCTAAAATATAATTAGTCGGGTTAGGCTAAAATAAATTGTTCTTGTTATAATAAGGTTAGGTAAGTTTTCTAAGTTCCTTTTGGTGCAAAATTAATTTTTTTTACATCAACATTAATGAAAAAAATATATCTTTAAACGTGTAATAGAAAATTTTAGAACGGACTTAATTTTAAATGAGTTCTTGCTAATTGACCAGTTTTACATATTCGGCACGACATATATATATATATATATATATATATATATATATATATATATATATATATATATATATATATATATATATATATATATATATATATATATATATATTTATGGACATGGATAAAGCTTTGATATTCCGACTGATAAAATCGTAGATCATAGTCTCTTGTTCCTCATAATTTATGATGTTGAAATCTCTCTCTTTTTACACACACACACACACACACACACACACACACACACACACACACACACATACACACATACACACACACACACACACACACACACACACACACACATATACACATACACACACACACACACACACACACACACACACACACACACACACACACACACACACACACACACACACACACACACACACACACACACACACACACACACACACACACACATGAGGATGAGGCAGGACTGCAAAGAGACCTGGACAGGCTGGACATGTGGTCCAGAAACTGGCTTCTCGAATTCAACTCTGCCAAATGCAAAGTCATGAAGATTGGGGAGGGGCAAAGAAGACCGAAGACAGAGTATAGGCTAGGTGGACAAAGACTACAGACCTCACTCAGGGAGAAAGACCTTGGGGTGACCATAACACCGAGCACGTCACCGGAGGCACACATCAACCAAATAACTGCTGCAGCATACGGGCGCCTGGCAAACCTGAGAATAGCGTTCCGATACCTTAATAAGGAATCGTTCAAGACACTGTACACTGTGCATGTTAGGCCCATACTGGAGTATGAAGCACCAGTCTGGAACCCACACCTGGTCAAGCACGTCAAGAAGTTAGAGAAAGTACAAAGGTTTGCAACAAGGCTAGTCCCAGAGCTCAGGGGAATGTCGTACGAGGAAAGGTTGAGGGAAATCGGACTGACGACACTGGAGGACAGAAGGATCAGGGGAGACATGATAACGACATACAAGATACTGCGGGGAATAGACATGGTGGACAGAGATAGGATGTTCCAGAGAGGGGACACAGAAACAAGGGGTCACAACTGGAAGCTGAAGACTCAGACGAGTCACAGGGACGTGAGGAAGTATTTCTTCAGTCATAGAATCGTCAGGAAGTGGAATAGCCTAGCAAGTGAAGTAGTGGAGGCAGGAACCATATATAGTTTCAAGAAGAGGTATGACAAAGCTCAGGAAGCAGAGAGAGAGAGGACCTAGTAGCGATCAGTGAAGAGGCGGGGCCAGGAGCTGAGTATCGACCCCTGCAACCACAATTAGGTGAGTACAATTAGGTAAGTACACACATACATACACAGACACGCACGTATACATATACACATACATACACAGACACGCACGTATACATATACACATACATACACAGACACACATATACACATACATACACACACACGCACACACACACACACACAAAAACACACACACACACACACACACACACACACACACACACACACACACACACACATATATATATATATATATATATGTGTGTGTGTGTGTGTGTGTGTACACAAATGTAATTTAAGTCATTATTGTGAAACATAATAATACAGCTGTCATCATCCCCTCTGGTGGGGGTTGACTACAGCTGTGATACAAAATTAAAACCTTTCCTTGGATCCAAGCTAAATTACCTCCCACTCCTGTAGGTGTTCTATTCTTTCCTCTAAGTATAATAGTAATAATAATAACAACAGCAACAACAATAATAATAATAATAATAATAATAATAATAATAATAATAATAATAATAATAATAATAATAATAATAATAATAATAATAATAATAATAATAATAATAATAATAATAAGAACAACAATAATGCACTTGAGAAAGCGTATCCAAAGTGTTGCGAGGTTAGGAACACAAGTAGTGTTAGACAAAATAGAAAATGACAAGAAAAGAAAGGGGATTCTGCTCTTGACTCTCGCCCAGGCAGGTCTTAGCAGCTCTCCTTACTTACTCTGTCTCCCTACGATCCCCGTTGGGGAGCGGAACCTTTACCAGCGTTGTCATCGCCTTGACTTACACGATGAGCTACGCAAATCGTGTAAAGATCAAACCAAGAAATGGTACCGTTGATGATTCAACGAAGATTGCTCTTGCAACTGTTGTTCAGGGAGCACTGGAAGTAAAATTCAACACCATATTGTCACTGAAAGAAGCATTCATTGTAGTGTGTCACGATGATGCTGAAGCAGAGAAGTTACTCACTACAGAAGCCATCACTACTCTTACTACTCAAGGGTTTACTGTTACGTCATCTCCTGCCCTCAGGGCAAGGAAATCTGTATTCCTAAAAAAACTGGACAAGATTCTGACGTCTCAAACACCTGCTGAACTCAAGTCATCCATCGAGACGCAAAATACTTGGGCTACTGTTGACAGCATTACAAAAATCCCAAATGCAACGTCCATGATCAAGGTCACCTTCACCGACGTGAACATGGCTGCCACTGCACTGAACGAAGGTCTTGCTGTCTACTACTACTACATCAGCCCTACCTACATTGAAGCAGAGACATATCACTACATCCAACATTGCTGGAACTGTTATTCATACCATCACACCACCAAAGCATGTCCAGTAAAAGACAAGAAGTTCTGCACTACATGTGGTAGTGAGGGACACGCCTTCAGTTCCTGCACCGCTGCTGCTCCAACACAACCAGCGTGCTTAAACTGCAAGAGTAATGATCACCATACACTGGCAGCAAAATGTCCTACAAGAAAGGATATTATGAAGAAAACACGAGATGCAGCAAAGAAAAAACCTACTAGCAACACTCCAACGTATGCAGCAATTGCAAAGATACAAGCAGACACTACAAAATTACTTCAAGCATCTACTCAGCCCGCCTCCACCACCACCAATACCATCACTCCTCCAACATGTGACGTAACGAAGATTCACTACTGTCTACTATACGCTCATATGCAAAACATGGCTGTACCTGGATCATTTAACTCTACCATCAACGAGTTATTTGCATTAAATAACATGCCTTCATTTACATTTCCAGCATCTCCACCTTTTGAAGAAATTCTCAAATTCACCAAAAACTTAATCGCCAACTCTTCTGCAGAAGTTCCATCAACACCACCAACTAGTGACGTCAATCCAACAACGACCAATGAGAAGCCTCCACCGCCACCACCTCTCACTGAATCCAACCAATCAGAAGCCTTACCACCAGAAACATCTTCTAATTCGTCTACTGAAGTTGAAAACGAAGCAACACCACCTTCCTCTACTCCACCACCGCCTTCTCTAGCTCACGTCGATTACCTGGAACACCATGGGTTAAACACAAAGGACTCATATTCTACACCACGAGGCTGTACCCTGCAAGCATGACTCGCCTAGAACTCATCCAACATCTCCAAGACAACACTGTATCGTACCAAAGCGAAGAAAGACCATTCCCTACCTACAACCAGATACTCCACCAACTCCAAACCAACGAATACTACTACAGCTCTCCCATAAGTGTGATACAACTCTCCCGAAAACAATTTACCGCACTGATAAACGGTTTAAGACCATAACCAACTCATCCTGCTTGCTGCCTTCTGACACTCCCAGCTCCTACCGCTGCCTTCGCCATCCTCTCCTAGTGAGCCAAGCAATGACATCAGTCAAGCCTCTCTATCTACGTCTCCAGTACTTTTGTACCACATGTCCCAAAGTGGTTGGGCCACTTGCCTTGATTCCTCCTCTTCCCCTCCTCCCCATCTTTTTCCAGTTATTTCCATCCTTCCATATCCTTCTTCCTTCCCATCTTACGACAGATCTCGTCGTCCTCGATTCGATTCGATTCGAGTAGTGTTAGAGGTGAGAGGTATGAGCTGTGATGAGAGACTCCAGGAACTTCACTGTTCAGTTTTGGAAGAGAGTTACCATCAGTGACATGATAAGGACGTAAAATATAGACAGAAATTTGACAAAATGTATATTAACAGATATGATTGGAAACGATATTCAGATGGACATTATAAAGTATTTCACGGTTTAACAAGGACCCCAATGGAAATAAGTCACTTTGACTTTTTCTAGGATTATCCTAGGTAATTTACACCATGTATGATAGTTGCACTTATGTGTACCTGTGCCTAAACAGACTTATTTGCTTACTGATGAGTTGAATGAGATAAGAGACAGCAGAGTCAGTACACAGTTCCGAAAGTAGATACGAAAGGACTTGTCAGACCAGGAATCAGTGTTGACAGTGAGTACAAACACAGAGCTTAACTTTACTAGTGAGAGGACGGGCTGGGCGAGGCCGGGCGAGGCCGGGCAGGGTTAGGAGCTCTGCATCGACCCACACAAACATAATTTAATGAGTACAAACACAGCAGTTTACTAGTGAGATGTTGCAGGGAGAACACAGCTGTGTTGATAGATCAGACACAAGTTTATTGCTGCCGATAAAACAAACTAGATCCAACCTGAACACGTACCTTGATGACTTGAACACGTAACTAGACGACCTGAACACGTACCTTGATGACTTGAACACGTAACTAGACGACCTGAACACGTACCTTGATGACTTGAACACGTAACTAGACGACCTGAACACGTACCTTGATGACTTGAACACGTAACCAGACGACCTGAACACGTACCTTGATGACTTGAACACGTAACCAGACGACCTGAACACGTACCTTGATGACTTGAACACGTAACTAGACGACCTGAACACGTACCTTGATGACTTGAACACGTACCTTGACAATCTTTCTTCTAAGAACCACTACCTTCTTCGTCACTATCAGCTTACCTTGACCCTTTATATTTGCTTCATTTTTTTCTTTCCAATGAAAAGGCAACTTTTGACGAGTACCTTCCACAGGCTGAGTTCTCGTTCACTCTCTCGCAACCACACTTCTCTTGTGTCCCGCTCTCTTGCTCGCATCAAGAGAACTTTCAAACTACTTGTTCTCTCTCTTATCGCTGTTACCCCCCTCCCCCTGACTTTTATCTTGTCAAGTGTTTCAGTGTTACTCGATATTCTTACAATTCACAAACTTGAAAATTTTTTACGTTTCATTTTCTCCCGAGGCTCTGCCTGTGGATTCGTTAAAACTTTCTGTCTCCTTTTTCCTCCTCACCTTTGACACCTTTGAAGAGTACAGTAGTCTTGAAGACTACGGTGCTCTTCATCAACTCCTGGAGACCTGGAGTTTACCTGGAGAGAATTCCGGGGGTCAACGCCCCCGCGGCCCGGTCTGTGACCAGGCCTCCTGGCGGATCAGAGCCTGATCAACCAGGCTGTTACTGCAGGCTGCAAGGCTAGGGGACTGATTACCTCGTCTTTTGTATATAGTTCTAGTCTTCCCATTATGTCCTTGAATTTGTATTGATAAAGCCACTGGATGGAGAAACGTCTATAATAAATATACCCAGATGTTTCACATGTGTGTAATTCTTCATCTTGTGGGTACTGCATACCATACATGTACAACATACTAATGTTCCTCCCGTAAGTATTCTCTCCGAGTGAAGGTCAGTAAACATCTGTTTCATGTCTCCCTACTGACGTTTTTCTTGATGCTCTTCACCCTTGGTTAGTCGGACTTGAGTCCTGGAGGTGGTAAGTGCAGTTCCTGCGCTCTGAAGCAGAGTTGTGGATATGTTGCAGTTTTTTGACTGTAGTATCAACACGCCTCTGGCAAGACATTGATGGGTAATGACAACTACAATAAGAAGTCATGTCCTCATGGGGTAATGACAACTGTGTGGTGCCACAAGGATCTTTAATTGTCCCGATATTTTTAATCCACATGAAGGGCTTGCAAGAAGGAATAAAAGTTAGTGTGAAAGTTTTAGCGGAAAATACGAAGATCCGATCCAAGGTGACCTATAAAAATTTTTGTTAATACTTGCTAGAAAGATTTTAACAGTCTGATAAAATAGCGTTCCGATACCTCAGCAAGGACTCATTCAAGACTCTGTACACAGTTTACGTCAGGCCCATATTGGAGTATGCAGCACCAGTTTGGAACTCACACCTAGTCAAGCACGTCAAGAAATTAGAGAAAGTGCAAAGGTTTGCAACAAAGCTAGTCCCAGAGCTAAGGGGAATGTTCTATGAAGAAAGACTGAGAGAAATAGGCCTGACGACACTGGAGGACAGGAGGGCTAAGGGAGACATGATAACGACATATAAAATACTTCGACGAATTGAGAAGGTGGACAAAGACAGGGTGTTCCAGAGATGGGACAAAGAAACAAGGGGTCACAATTGGAAGCTGAACACTCAGCTGAATCACAGGGATGTTATGAAATATTTCTTCAGTCACAGAGTTGTCAGGAAGAAGAATAGTCTGGAAAGTAACGTAGTGGAGGCAGGAACCATACATAGTTTTAAGACGAGGTTTGATAAAGCTCATGGAGCAGGGAGACAGTGACCTAGTAGCGATCAGTGAAGAGGCGGGGGCCAGGAGCTATGACTCTACGAATGCAACCACAAATAGGTGGGTACAAATAGGTGAATACACACACACACACACAGCGGGGTTCCACAGGGGTCAGTACTAGGACCGGTGCTGTTTTTGGTATATGTGAACGACATGACGGAAGGAATAGACTCAGAAGTGTCCCTGTCGCAGTTGATGTGAAGTTAATGAGAAAAATTCAATCGGACGAGGACCAGGCACGACTACAAAGGGATCTGGACAAGCTGTAGGACTCGTCCAGAAACTGGCTCCTGGAGTTCAACCCCACCAATTCCAAAGTCATGAAGATTGGGGAAGAGGAGAGTAGACCACAGACGGAGAAAAGTCTAGGGGCCAGAGACTACAAACCTGATTCAAGGAAAAGGATCCTGGGGTGAGTACAACACCAGGCACATCTCCTGAGGCGCACATTAACCAAAATAACTGCTGCAGCATATGGGCGCCTAGCAAACCTAAGAACAGCATTCCGACATCTTAATAAGGAATCGTTCAGGACCCTGTACACTGTACGTCAGGTATATACTGTAGTATACAGCGCCAGTTTGGAACCCACACCTAGCCAAGCACGTAAGGAAATTACAGAAAGTGCAAAGGTTTGCATCAAGACTAGTCCCGGAGCTAAAGGGAAATCGACCTGACGACACTGAGGACAGGAGAGATATGGGGGATTTGAAAACGACATATAAAATACTGAGAGGAATCGACAAGGTGAACAAAGAATGTTCCAGAGATGGGACACAGCAACAAAGGGACACAGTTGGAAGTTGAAGACACAGATGAATCACAGGGATGTTAGGAAGTATTTTTTCAGTCACAGAGTAGTCAGGAAGTGGAATACTTTGGGAAACGATGTAGTGGAGGCAGGATCCATTCACAGCTTTAAGCAGAGGTATGATAAAGCTCATGGTGCAGGAAGAGTGACCCAGTAGCGGCCAGTGAAGAGGCGGGGTCAGGAGCTATGACTTGACCCCTGCAACCACGACTAGGTGAATACACACACACACACACATACACACACACACACACACACACACACACACACACACACACACACACACACACACACACACACACACACACACACACACACACACACACACACACACGCACACGCACACGCACACACACACATACACACGTACACACACATACATGGTACGTGATGAGGTATCACAGTGGGCGCCTGTGATGAGCGGGGTTCCACAGGTGTCAGTCCCAGGATCAGTGCTGTTTTTGGTATATGTGAATGATATGATGGGAGGGATAGTCTCATAAGTGTCTCTGTTCGCAGATGATGTGAAATTATTGAGAATTAAATCAGATGAGGATCAGGCAGGACTACAAAGAGACCTGGACAGGCTGAACACGTGGTCCAGCAACTGGCTTCTCGAATTTAACCCCGCCAAATGCAAAGTCATGAAGATTGGGGAGGGACAAAGAAGACCACAAACAGAGTATAGGCTAGGTGGCCAAAGACTGCAAACCTCACTCAAGGAGAAAGATTTTCGGGTGAGCATAACACCGAGCACGTCTCCGGAAGCACACATCAACCAGATAACTGCTGCAGCATATGGACGCCTGGCAAACCTAAGAACAGCAATACAACATCTCAATAAGGAATCGTTCAAGACACTGTACGCTGTGTACGTCAGGCCCATATTGGAGTATGCAACACCAGTTTGGAACCCACACCTGGTCAAGCACGTCAAGAAATTAGAGAAAGTGCAAAGGTTTGCAACAAGGTTAGTTCCGGAGCTCAGGGGAATGTCCTACGAAGAAAGGTTGAGGGAAATTGGACTGACGACACTGGAAGACAGGAGGGTCAGGGAAGACATGATAACGACATACAAAATACTGTGTGGAATAGATAAGGTGGACAGAGACAGGATGTTCCAGAGAGGGGACACAGAAAAAAGGGGTCGCAATTGGAAGCTGAAGACATAGACGAGTCACAGGGATGTTAGGAAGTATTTTCTCAGTAATAGAGTTCTCAGGAAGCGGAACAAAGAGAGGACCTAGTAGCGACCAGTGAAGAGGCGGGGCCAGGAGCTGAGTCTCGATCCCTGAAACCACAATTAGGAGGGTACAAATAGGTGAGTGAGTACACACACATATATACACACACACATACACACACACACACACACACATACACACACACACACACACACAGGAGCTCGGACTCGACCCCCGCAACACTCACACTAGTGAGTATCGGACTCGACCCCCGCAACCTCAACTAGGTGAGTACAAACACACACACACACACACAAACGAACACACACATACACATACGTGACAACAATATGCAAGGAAGCCGAGAAGAAGCTTGCACCCAAGGGTAACAGGAATAATGAAAAAGCCAGGATGAGCCCATGGTTCACCCAAAGGTGCAGGAGGCCAGAACCGAGTGTGCTTGGAATGGAAGAAGTATAGAAAGCAAAGGACCCAGGAGAATAAGGAAAGCAGTCGTAGAGCAAGAAATGAATATGCACAGGTAAGAAAGGAGGCCCAACGGCAGTATGAGAATGACATAGCAGCGAAAGCCAAATCTGACTCGAAGCTGTTGTACAAGCACATCAGGAGGAAAACAACACTCAAGGACCACGTAATCAGGCTGAAGAAGGAAGGAGGAGAGACAACAAGAAACGACCGTGAAGTATGTGAGGAACTCAACATGAGATTCAAAGAAGTGTTCACAGAGGAGACAGAAGGGACTCCAGAAAGACGGAGAGGTGGGGTAAACCACCAAGTGTTGGACACAATACATACAATCGAGGAAGAAGTGAAGAGGCTGCTGAGTGAGCTAGACTCCTCAAAGGCCATGGGGCCGGATAATATCTCTCCATGGGTCCTGAGAGAGGAAGCAGAGGCGCTATGTAAACCACTAAAAACAATATTCAACATATCTATCGAAACAGGGAGATTACCAGAGGTATGAAAGACAACAAATGTAGTAACAATTTTTAAAAAAGGAGACAGACAAGAAGCACTAAACTACAGACCAGTGTCACTGACAAGTATAGTATGCAAAATCATGGAGAAGATTATCAGGAGAAGAGTGGTGGAACACCTAGAAAGAAATGAGCTTATCAACAACAGCCAACACGGTTTGAGGGACGCTAAATCCTGTTTCACAAACCTACTGGAGTTCTATGACAGGGTGACAGCAGTAAGACAAGAGAGATAGGGGTGGGCGGATTGCATTTTCTTGGACTGTAATAAGGCGTTTGACACAGTTCCACACAAGAGATTAGTGCAAAAGCTGGAGGACCAGGCAGGAATAACAGGGAAGGCACTACAGTGGATCAGGGAATACCTGTCAGGAAGACAGCAGCGAGTCATGGTACGAGGCGAGGTGTCAGAGTGGGCGCCTTTGACGAGGGTGGTTCCACAAGGGTCAGTCCTAGGACCGGTGCTGTTTCTGGTACTTGTGAAGGAAATGACGGAAGGAATAGACTCCGAAGTGTCCCTGTTTGCAGACGATGTGAAGTAGATGGGAAGAATTCAATCGGACGAGGACAAGGCAGAATTACAAAGGGATCTGGACAGGCTGTAGGCCTGGTCCAGCAACTGGCTCCTGGAGTTCAACCCCACCAGGTGCAAAGTCATGAAGATTGGGGAAGGGCAAAGAAGACCGCAGACGGAGTACACTCTAGGGGGCCAGAGACTACAAACCTCACTCAAAAAAAAAAAAAGATCTTGGGACGAGTATAACATCAGGCACATCTCTTGATGCGCACATCAACCAAATAACTGCTGCAGCATATGGGCGCCTAGCAAACCTAAGAATAGCATTACGACATCTTAATAAGAAATCGTTCAGGACCCTGTACACTGTGTACGTTAGGCCCATATTGGAGTATGTGGCACCTGTTTGGAACCCACATATAGCAAAGCACGTAAAGAAACTAGAGAATGTGCAAAGGTTTGCAACTACACTAGTCCCAGAGCTAAGGGGTATGTCCTACGAGGAGAGGTTAAGGGAAATCAACCTGACGACACTGGAGGACAGGAGAGATAGGAGGTACATGATAACGACATAAAAAATTCTGAGAGGAATTGACAAAATTGACAGAGACAGAATGTTCCAGAGATGGGACACAGCAACAAGGGGTCACAGTTGGAAGCTGAAGACACAGATGAATCACAGGGATGTTAGGAAGTATTTCTTCAGCCACAGAGTAGTCAGTAAGTGGAATAGTTTGGGAAGCGATGTAGTGGAGGCAGGATCCATACATAGCTTTAAGCAGAGGTATGATAAAGCTCACGGTGCAGGGAGAGTGACCCAGTAGCGGCCACTGAAGAGGCGGGGCCAGGAGCTTGGACTTGACCCCTGCAACCACAACTAGGTGAGAACTAGGTGAGCACACACACACACACACACACACACACACACACACACACACACACACACACACACACACACACACACACACACACACAAACACACACTCACACACACACACACCCACACACACACACACACACACACACACACACACACACACACACACACACACACACACACACACACACACACACACACACACACACACACACACACACACACACACACACACACACACACACGTGGCATCTAGTCTCACACTTGCGGTCAGAAGGTCAAACACACACACGGGAGACTAGAGTTGTGAACACTTGAATGTTGTGCACATAAAAGTAAGTGATGTAAGAGGCGAGGTAACTAGCAGTGTTTCCCCAGGGCTCCACACTAGCAGTGTTTCCCCAGGGCTCCACACTAGCAGTGTTTCCCCAGGGCTCCACACTAGCAGTGTTTCCCCAGGGCTCCACACTAGCAGTGTTTCCCCAGGGCTCCACACTAGCAGTGTTTCCCCAGGGCTCCACACTAGCAGTGTTTCCCCAGGGCTCCACACTAGCAGTGTTTCCCCAGGGCTCCACACTAGCTGTGTTTCCCCAGGGCTCCACACTAGCTGTGTTTCCCCAGGGCTCCACACTAGCTGTGTTTCCCCAGGGCTCCACACTAGCAGTGTTTCCCCAGGGCTCCACACTAGCAGTGTTTCCCCAGGGCTCCACACTAGCAGTGTTTCCCCAGGGCTCCACACTAGCAGTGTTTCCCCAGGGCTCCACACTAGCAGTGTTTCCCCAGGGCTCCACACTAGCAGTGTTTCCCCAGGGCTCCACACTAGCAGTGTTTCCCCAGGGCTCCACACTAGCAGTGTTTCCCCAGGGCTCCACACTAGCAGTGTTTCCCCAGGTCTCCACACTAGCAGTGTTTCCCCAGGTCTCCACACTAGCAGTGCTTCCCCAGGGCTCCACACTAGCAGTGTTTCCCCAGGGCACCACACTATCAGTGTTTCCCCAGGGCTCCACACAAGCAGTGTTTCCCCAGGGCTCCACACTAGCAGTGTTTCCCCAGGGCTCCACACTAGCAGTGTTTCCCCAGGGCTCCACACTAGCAGTGTTTCCCCAGGGCTCCACACTAGCAGTGTTTCCCCAGGGCTCCACACTAGCAGTGTTTCCCCAGGGCTCCACACTAGCAGTGTTTCCCCAGGGCTCCACACTAGCAGTGTTTCCCCAGGGCTCCACACTAGCAGTGTTTCCCCAGGGCTCCACACTAGCAGTGTTTCCCCAGGGCTCCACACTAGCAGTGTTTCCCCAGGGCTCCACACTAGCAGTGTTTCCCCAGGTCTCCACACTAGCAGTGTTTCCCCAGGGCTCCACACTAGCAGTGTTTCCCCAGGGCTCCACACTAGCAGTGTTTCCCCAGGGCTCCACACAAGCAGTGTTTCCTCCGGGCTCCACACTAGCAGTGTTTCCCCAGGGCTCCACATTAGCAGTGTTTCCCCAGGGCTCCACACTAGCAGTGTTTCCCCAGGGCTCCACACAAGCAGTGTTTCCCCAGGGCTCCACACTAGCAGTGTTTCCCCAGGGCTCCACACTAGCAGTATTTCCCCAGGGCTTCACACTAGCAGTGTTTCCCCAGGGCTCCACACTAGCAGTGTTTCCCCAGGGCTCCACACTAGCAGTGTTTCCCCAGGGCTCCACACTAGCTGTGTTCCCCCGGGCTCCTCACTAGCTGTGTTTCCCCAGGGCTCCACACTAGCTGTGTTTCCCCAGGGCTCCACACTAGCAGTGTTTCCCCAGGGTTCTACACTAGCTGTACTCCCCCGGGCTCAACACTAGCAGTGTTTCCCCAGGGCTCCACACTAGCTGTGTTCCCCCGGGCTCCACACTAGCAGTGTTTCCCAAGGGCTCCACACTAGCTGTGTTCCCCCGGGCTCCACACTAGCTGTGTTTCCCCAGGGCTCCACACTAGCAGTGTTTCCCCAGGGCTCCACACTAGCAGTGTTTCCCCAGGGCTCCACACTAGCTCTGTTCCCCCGGGCTCCATACTGGCTGTGTTTCCCCAGGGCTCCACACTAGCTGTGTTTCCCCAGGGCTCCACATTAGCAGTGTTTCTCCAGGGCTCCACACTAGCAGTGTTTCCCCAGGGCTCCGCACTAGCTGTGTTCCCCCGGGCTCCACACTAGCAGTGTTTCCCCAGGGCTCCACACTAGCTGTGTTCCCCGGGCTCCACACTAGCAGTGTTTCCCCAGGGCTCCACACTAGCCTTTGTTCCCCAGGGCTCCACACTAGATGTGTTCCCCCAGGCCTCCACTCATGCCTGTGTTCTCCCAGGGCTCCACACTAGCCTGTGTTCCCCCAGGACTCCACACTAGCCTGTGTTCCCCCAGGGCTCCACACTAGCCTGTGTTCGCCCAGGGCACCACATTAGCCTGTGTTCCTCCAGGGCTCCACAGTAGATTGTGTTCCCTCAGGGCTCCACAGTAGCCTGTGTTCGCCGAGGGCTCCACATTAGCCTGTCTTCCTCCCGGGCTCCACAGTAGATTGTGTTCTCCCAGGGCTCCACACTAGCCTGTGTTCCTCCAGGGCTCCACAGTAGCCTGTGTTCCCCCAGGGCTCCAGAGTAGCCTATGTTCCCCCAGGGCTCCACACTAGCCTGTGTTCCCCCAGGGCTCCACACTAGCCTGTGTTCCCCCAGGGCTCCACAGTAGCCTGTGTTCGCACAGGGCTCCACATTAGCCTGTGTTCCTACAGGGCTCCACAGTAGATTGTGTTCCCTCAGGGCTCCACAGTAGCCTGTGTTCGCCCAGGGCTCCACATTAGCCTGTGTTCCTCCCGGGCTCCACAGTAGATTGTGTTCTCCCAGGGCTCCACACTAGCCTGTGATCCTCCAGGGCTCCACAGTAGCCTGTGTTCCCCCAGGGCTCCAGAGTAGCCTATGTTCCATCAGGGCTCCACACTAGCAGTGTTTCCCCAGGGCACCACACTAGCCTGTGTTCCCCAAGAACTTCACAGTAGCCTGTGTTCCCCCAGGGCTCCACAGTAGCCTGTGTTCCCCCAGGGCTCCACAGTAGCCTGTGTTATCCCAGGGCTCCACAGTAGCCTGTGTTCCTCCAGGTCTCCACGTTAGCTTGTGTTCCGCCAGGACTCTTGCTAGACACCCCTCAAGGGAGGTTCCTTGACGCTGGTGAGGGGCTCTTGATCTAGGGAATTGGATCTGTGCTCCAGTTCCCTGAATTGAGCCTCAATACCTTCCATCTTCCTCATAGGCGCTGTATAATCCTACGGGTTTAGCGCTTCCCCATAATTACAATAATCTTGCTAGACTACAGCAACTAATAACGAGTCAACCACTTTAACCAGCCACCTACTAGTCAGCCTCGTTAACCAGCCACCAACGAGTCAGCCTCGTTAACCAGCCACCAACGAGTCAGCATCGTTAACCAGCCACCAACGAGTCAGCCTCGTTAACCAGCCACCTACTAGTCAGCCTCGTTAACCAGCCACCAACGAGTCAGCCTCGTTAACCAGCCACCAACGAGTCAGCATCGTTAACCAGCCACCAACGAGTCAGCCTCGTTAACCAGCCACCAACGAGTCAGCCTCGTTAACCAGCCACCAACGAGTCAGCCTCGTTAACCAGCCACCAACGAGTCAGCCTCGTTAACCAGCCACCAACGAGTCAGTCTCGTTAACCAGCCACCAACCAGTCAGCCTCGTTAACCAGTAAACAACGAATCAGCCTCGTTA
The DNA here is from genome assembly GCF_038502225.1 of Cherax quadricarinatus. Lineage (NCBI taxonomy): Eukaryota > Metazoa > Arthropoda > Malacostraca > Decapoda > Parastacidae > Cherax > Cherax quadricarinatus. The sequence goes on from NW_027195030.1 coordinate 479,705, forward strand.
ACCAGCCACCAACCAGTCAGCCTCGTTAACCAGCCACCAACTAGTCAGCCTCGTTAACCAGCCACCAACGAGTCAGCCTCGTTAACCAGCCACAAACGAGTCAGCCTCGTTAACCGGCCACCAACGAGTCAGCCTCGTTAACCAGCCACCAACGAGTCAGCCTCGTTAACCAGCCACCAAGGAGTCAGCCTCGTTAACCAGCCACCAACAAGTCAGGATCGTTAACCAGCCACCAACGAGTCAGCCTCGTTAACCAGCCACCAACGAGTCAGCCTCGTTAACCAGCCACCAACGAGTCAGCATCGTTAACCAGCCACCAACGAGTCAGCCTCGTTAACCAGCCACCAACCAGTCAACCTCGTTAACCAGCCAACAACGAGTCAGCCTCGTTAACCAGCCATCAACGAATCAGCCTCGTTAACCAGCCACCAACCAGTCAGCCTCGTTAACCAGCCACCAACGAGTCAGCCTCGTTAACCAGCCACCAACGAGTCAGCCTCGTTAACCAGCCACCAATGAGTCAGCCTCGTTAACCGGCCACCAACGAGTCAGCCTCGTTAACCAGCCACCAACGAGTCAGCCTCTTTAACCAGCCACCAAGGAGTCAGCCTCGTTAACCAGCCACCAACAAGTCAGGACCGTTAACCAGCCACCAACGAGTCAGCCTCGTTAACCAGCCACCGACGAGTCAGCCTCATTAACCAGCCACCAACGAGTCGGCATCATTAACCAGCCACCAACCAGTCAGCCTCGTTAATCAGCCACCAACGAGTCAGCATCGTTAACCAGCCACCAACGAGTCAGCCTCGTTAACCAGCCACCAATGAGTCAGCCTCATTAACCAGCCACCAACGAGTCAGCCTCGTTAACCAGCAACCAACGAGTCAGCCTCGTTAACCAGCCACCAATGAGTCAGCCTCATTAACCAGCCACCAACGAGTCAGTCTCGTTAACCAGCCACCAGCGGGTCAGCCTCGTTAACAAGCCACTAACGAGTCAGCCTCGTTAACCAGCCACCAACGAGTCAGCCTCGTTAACCAGCCACCAGCGAGACAGCCTCGTTAACCAGTCACCAACGAGTCAGCCTCGTTAACCAGCCACCAACGAGTCAGCATCGTTAACCAGCCACCAACGAGTCAGCCTCGTTAACCAGCCACCAACTAGTCAGCCTCGTTAACCAGCCACCAACGAGTCAACCTCGCTAACCAGCCACCAACGAGTCAGTCTCGTTAACCAGCCACCAATGAATCAGCCTCGTTAACCAGCCACCAAGGAATCAGCCTCGTTAACCAACTACCAAGGAGTCAGCCTCGTTAACCAGCCACCAAGGACTCAGCCTCGTTAACCAGCCACCAACGACTCAGCCTCGTTAACCAGCCACCAACCAGTCAGCCTCGTTAACCAGCCACAACGATTCAGCCTCGTTAACCAGCCACCAACGAGTCAGCCTTGTTAACCAGCCACCAACGAGTCAGCCTCGTTAACCAATCACCAACGAGTCAGCCTCGTTAACCAGCCACAAGAGAGTCAGCCTCGTTAACCAGTCACCAACGAGTCAGCCTCGTTAACCAGCCACCAACGAGTCAGCATCGTTAACCAGCCACCAAAGAGTCAGCCTCGTTAACCAGCCACCAACGAGTCAGCCTCGTTAACCTGCCACCAACGAGTCAGCCTCGTTAACCAGCCACCAACGAGTCAGCCTCGTTAACCAGCCACCAACGAGTCAGCCTCGTTAACCAGCCACCAACGAGTCAGCCTCGTTAACCAGCCACCAACGAGTCAGCCTCGTTATCCAGCCACCAACGAATCAGCCTCGTTAACCAGCCACCAACGAGTCAGCCTCGTTAACCAGCCACCAACTAGTCAGCCTCGTTAACCTGCCACCAATGAGTCAGCCTCATTAACCAGCCACCAACGAGTCAGTCTCGTTAACCAGCCACCAGCGGGTCAGCCTCGTTAACAAGCCACTAACTCGTTAACCAGCCACCAACGAGTCAGCCTCGTTAACCAGCCACCAGCGAGACAGCCTCGTTAACCAGTCACCAACGAGTCAGCCTCGTTAACCAGCCACCAACGAGTCAGCCTCGTTAACCAGCCACCAACGAGTCAGCCTCGTTAACCAGCCACCAACTAGTCAGCCTCGTTAACCAGCCACCAACGAGTCAACCTCGCTAACCAGCCACCAACGAGTCAGTCTCGTTAACCAGCCACCAATGAATCAGCCTCGTTAACCAGCCACCAAGGAGTCAGCCTCGTTAACCAACTACCAAGGAGTCAGCCTCGTTAACCAGCCACCAAGGACTCAGCCTCGTTAACCAGCCACCAAGGACTCAGCCTCGTTAACCAGCCACCAACGAGTCAACCTCGTTAACCAGCCACCAACCAGTCAGCCTCGTTAACCAGCCACAACGATTCAGCCTCGTTAACCAGCCACCAACGAGTCAGCCTTGTTAACCAGCCACCAACGAGTCAGCCTCGTTAACCAATCACCAACGAGTCAGCCTCGTTAACCAGCCACAAGCGAGTCAGCCTCGTTAACCAGCCACCAACGAGTCAGCCTCGTTAACCTGCCACCAACGAGTCAGGATCGTTAACCAGCCACCAACGAGTCAGCCTCGTTAACCAGCCACCAACGAGTCAGATTCGTTAACCGGCCACCAACCAGTCAGCCTCGTTAACCAGCAACCAAGGAGTCAACCTCGTTAACCAGCCACCAGCGAGTCAGCCTTGTTAACCAGCCACCAACAAGTCAGCCTCGTTAGCCAGCCACCAAAGAGTCAGCCTCGTTAACCAGCCACCAACCAGTCAGTTTCGTTAACCAGCCACAAAGGAGTCAGCCTCGTTAACCTGTCACCAAGGAGTCAGCCTCGTTAACCAACCACCAACGAGTCAGCCTCGTTAACCAGCCACCAACGAGTCAACCTCGTTAAGCAGCCACCAGCTAGTCAGCCTCGTTAACCAGCCACCAACGAGTCAACCTCGTTAACCAGCCACCAACGAGTCAGCCTCGTTAACCAGCCACCAACGAGTCAGCCTCGTTAACCAGCCACCAACGAGTCAGCCTCGTTAACCAGCCACCAACGAGTCAGCCTCGTTAACCAGCCACCAACGAGTCAGCCTCGTTAACCAGCCACCAACGAGTCAGCCTCGTTAACCAGCCACCAGCGAGTCAGCCTCGTTATCCAGCCACCAACGAATCAGCCTCGTTAACCAGCCACCAACGAGTCAGCCTCGTTAACCAGCCACCAACGAGTCAATTTCGTTAAGCAGCCACCAACGAGTCAGCATCGTTAACCAGCATCCAACCAGTCAGCCTCGTTAACCGGCCACCAACGAGTCAACCTCGTTAACCGGCCACCAACGAGTCAGCCTCGTTAACCGGTCACCAACGAGTCAGCCTTTGTTAACCAGCCACCAACCAGTCAGCCTCGTTAAGCAGCCACCAACGAGTCAGCCTCATTAACCAGCCACCAACAAGTCAGCCTCGTTAACCAGCCACCAACGAGCCAGCATCGTTAAGCAGCCACCAACGAGTCAGCATCTTTAACCAGCCACCAAGGAGTCACCCTCGTTAACCTGCCATCAAGGAGTCAGCCTCGTTAACCAACCATCAACGAGTCAGCCTCGTTAACCAGCCACCAACGAGTCAACCTCGTTAACCAGCCACCAACCAGTCAGCCTCGTTAACCAGCCACAATGAGTCAGTCTCGTTAACCAGCCACCAACGAGCCAGCCTTGTTAACCAGCCACCAACGAGCCAGCCTCGTTAACCAGCCACTAACGAGTCAGCCTCGTTAACCAGCCACTAATGAGTCAGCCTCGTTAACCAGCCACCAACCAGTCAGCCTTGTTAACCAGCCACCAACGAGTCAGCATCGTTAACCAGCCACCAACCAGTCAGCCTCGTTAACCAGCCACCAACGAGTCAGCCTCGTTAACCAGTCACCAACGAGTCAGCCTCGTTAACCAGCCAACAACGAATCAGCCTCGTTAACCAGCCACCAACGAGTCAGCCTCGTTAACCAGCCACCAACGAGTCAGCCTCATTAACCAATCACCAACGAGTCAGCCTCGTTAACCAGCCACCAACCAGTCAGCCTCGTTAACTGGCCACCAACAAGTCAGGATCGTTAACCAGCCACCAACGAGTCAGCCTCGTTAACCAGCCACCAACGAGTCAGCCTCGTTAACCAGCCACCAATGAGTCAGCATCGTTAACCTTCCACCAACCAGTCAGCCTTGTTAACCAGCGAAAAACGAGTCAGCATCGTTAACCAGCCACCAACGAGTCAGCCTCGTTAACCAGCCACCAACGAGTCAGCCTCGTTAACCAGCCACCAACGAGTCAGCCTCGTTAACCAGCCACCAACGAATCAGCCTCATTAACCAGCCACCAACGAGTCATCCTCGTTAACCACCCACCAACGAGTCAGCCTCGTTAACCAGCCACCAACGAGTCAGCCTCGTTAACCAGCCACCAACCAGTCAGCCTCGTTAACTGGCCACCAACGAGTCAGCCTCGTTAAGCAGCCACCAACGAGTCAGCCTCGTTAACCAGCCACCAACGAGTCAGCCTCGTTAACCAGCCACCAACAAGTCAGGATCGTTAACCAGCCACCAACAAGTCAGGATCGTTAACCAGCCACCAACGAGTCAGCCTCGTTAACCAGCCACCAACGAGTCAGCCTCGTTAACCAGCCACCAACGAATCAGCCTCGTTAATCAGCCTCCAACAAGTCAGGATCGTTAACCAGCCACCAACGAGTCAGCCTCGTTAACCAGCCACCAACTAGTCAGCCTCGTTAACCAGCCACCAACGAGTCAGCCTCGTTAACCAGCCACCAACGAGTCAGTCTCGTTAACCAGCCACCAACGAGTCAGCCTCGTTAACCAGCCACCAACGAGTCAGCCTCGTTAACCTGCCACCAACGAGTCAGGATCGTTAACCAGCCACCAACGAGTCAGCCTCGTTAACCAGCCACCAACGAGTCAGATTCGTTAACCGGCCACCAACCAGTCAGCCTCGTTAACCAGCAACCAAGGAGTCAACCTCGTTAACCAGCCACCAGCGAATCAGCCTTGTTAACCAGCCACCAACAAGTCAGCCTCGTTAGCCAGCCACCAAAGAGTCAGCCTCGTTAACCAGCCACCAACCAGTCAGTTTCGTTAACCAGCCACAAAGGAGTCAGCCTCGTTAACCTGTCACCAAGGAGTCAGCCTCGTTAACCAACCACCAACGAGTCAGCCTCGTTAACCAGCCACCAACGAGTCAACCTCGTTAAGCAGCCACCAGCTAGTTAGCCTCGTTAACCAGCCACCAACGAGTCAACCTCGTTAACCAGCCACCAACGAGTCAGCCTCGTTAACCAGCCACCAACGAGTCAGCCTCGTTAACCAGCCACCAACGAGTCAGCCTCGTTAACCAGCCACCAACGAGTCAGCCTCGTTAACCAGCCACCAACGAGTCAGCCTCGTTAACCAGCCACCAACGAGTCAGCCTCGTTAACCAGCCACCAACGAGTCAGCCTCGTTATCCAGCCACCAACGAATCAGCCTCGTTAACCAGCCACCAACGAGTCAGCCTCGTTAACCAGCCACCAACGAGTCAATCTCGTTAAGCAGCCACCAACGAGTCAGCATCGTTAACCAGCATCCAACCAGTCAGCCTCGTTAACCGGCCACCAACGAGTCAACCTCGTTAACCGGCCACCAACGAGTCAGCCTCGTTAACCGGTCACCAACGAGTCAGCCTTTGTTAACCAGCCACCAACCAGTCAGCCTCGTTAAGCAGCCACCAACGAGTCAGCCTCATTAACCAGCCACCAACAAGTCAGCCTCGTTAACCAGCCACCAACGAGCCAGCATCGTTAAGCAGCCACCAACGAGTCAGCATCGTTAACCAGCCACCAAGGAGTCACCCTCGTTAACCTGCCATCAAGGAGTCAGCCTCGTTAACCAACCATCAACGAGTCAGCCTCGTTAACCAGCCACCAACGAGTCAACCTCGTTAACCAGCCACCAACCAGTCAGCCTCGTTAACCAGCCACAATGAGTCAGTCTCGTTAACCAGCCACCAACGAGCCAGCCTTGTTAACCAGCCACCAACGAGCCAGCCTCGTTAACCAGCCACTAACGAGTCAGCCTCGTTAACCAGCCACTAATGAGTCAGCCTCGTTAACCAGCCACCAACCAGTCAGCCTTGTTAACCAGCCACCAACGAGTCAGCATCGTTAACCAGCCACCAACCAGTCAGCCTCGTTAACCAGCCACCAACGAGTCAGTCTCGTTAACCAGTCACCAACGAGTCAGCCTCGTTAACCAGCCAACAACGAATCAGCCTCGTTAACCAGCCACCAACGAGTCAGCCTCGTTAACCAGCCACCAACGAGTCAGCCTCGTTAACCAATCACCAACGAGTCAGCCTCGTTAACCAGCCACCAACCAGTCAGCCTCGTTAACTGGCCACCAACAAGTCAGGATCGTTAACCAGCCACCAACGAGTCAGCCTCGTTAACCAGCCACCAACGAGTCAGCCTCGTTAACCAGCCACCAATGATTCAGCCTCGTTAACCAGCCACCAACCAGTCAGCCTTGTTAACCAGCGACCAACGAGTCAGCATCGTTAACCAGCCACCAACGAGTCAGCCTCGTTAACCAGCCACCAACGAGTCAGCCTCGTTAACCAGCCACCAACGAGTCAGCCTCGTTAACCAGCCACCAACGAATCAGCCTCATTAACCAGCCACCAACGAGTCATCCTCGTTAACCACCCACCAACGAGTCAGCCTCGTTAACCAGCCACCAACGAGTCAGCCTCGTTAACCAGCCACCAACCAGTCAGCCTCGTTAACTGGCCACCAACGAGTCAGCCTCGTTAAGCAGCCACCAACGAGTCAGCCTCGTTAACCAGCCACCAACGAGTCAGCCTCGTTAACCAGCCACCAACAAGTCAGGATCGTTAACCAGCCACCAACGAGTCAGCCTCGTTAACCAGCCACCAACGAGTCAGCTTCGTTAACCAGCCACCAACGAATCAGCCTCGTTAATCAGCCTCCAACAAGTCAGGATCGTTAACCAGCCACCAACGAGTCAGCCTCGTTAACCAGCCACCAACGAATCAGCCTCGTTAACCAGCCACCAACGAGTCAGCCTCGTTAACCACCCACCAACGAGTCAGCCTCGTTAACCAGCCACCAACGAGTCAGCATCGTTAACCAGCCACCAACCAGTCAGCCTCGTTAACCGGCCACCAACGAGTCAGCCTCGTTAACCAGCCACCAACGAGTCAGCCTCGTTAACCAGCCACCAACGAGTCAGCATCGTTAACCAGCCACCAACAAGTCAGCCTCGTTAACCAGATACCAAGGAGTCAGCCTCGTTAACCAGCCACCAACGAGTCAGCCTCGTTAACCAGCCACCAACGAGTCAGCATCGTTAACCAGCCTCCAACAAGCCAGGATCGTTAACTAGCCACCAACGAGTCAGGATCGTTTACCAGCCAGCAACGAGTCATCCTCGTTAACCAGCCACCAACGAGTCAGCCTCGTTAACCAACCACCAAAGAGTCAGCATCGTTAACCAGTCACCAACCAGTCAACCTCGTTAACCGGCCACCAACGAGTCAGCCTCGTTAACCAGCCACCAACGAGTCAAGCTCGTTAACCAGCCACCAACGAGTCAGCCTCGTTAACCAGCCACCAACGAGTCAGCCTCGTTATCCAACCACCAACGAGTCAGCATCGTTAACCAGCCCCCAAGGAGTCAGGATCGTTAACCAGCCACCAAGGAGTCATGATCGTTAACCAGCCACCAACGAGACAGCCTCGTTAACCAGCCACCGACGAGTCAGCCTCGTTAACCAGCCACCAACGAGTCAGCCTCGTTAACCAGCCACCAACGAGTCAGCCTCGTTAACCAGCCACCAACGAGTCAGCCTCGTTAACCAGCCACCAACGAGTCAGCCTCGTTAACCAGCCACCAAGGAGTCAGCCTGGTCATGGACGCTCGGTTATCTACAACACACCTGCTCTCTTACTGCAAGAGTCGATATTTTATTTGTAAATATGCAACTGTTGCATCCCCATGTTGCAACCCCCCACCCCCACCCGTCACTGGTGCCACGCACAAATGTAACGAAAAGAGGCGCGGAACGGGCGGAAAGAGGCGCGGAACGGGCGGAAAGAGGCGGGGAAGGGGCGGAAAGAGGCGGGGAAAGACGAAAGAAATTGATAAGGGTGATGAATGATGTGTGATGGAACAGGGATGGAGAAGGTAAAAGTGAATGGAGGGAGTAGGGAGGATAGGTGGGGAGGAGCAGGGAGAAGCGGGGATCAGCGGGGAGCGGCGGGGAGGAGGGGGGAGCAGCGAGGAAGTGTGATACAAATGATTCTGATAACACGCAGCCAAACAAGTGTTCCTGGAGGAAGAACTGAAATTAACGTGATATACTCCAGTCTTTTTGGTAGTGCATACAGTATTTTCCGGCATATAAGGCGCACGACAGAAGTATCATCACGGTAAATCAGTAATCGTATTCACGGGTTAATTACCCTCTCTTACCTACTCTAAAGCGTGACCCAAAGGCTACCCTTAACCTTAACCTTGAGTCTACAAGGCGCAGGCTGATTTTCAAAGGATTTTTGTGGGAAAAAAAGCGCGCCTTATATGCCGAAAATATGATACTTTCTTCCAGTATTGTTGGTACTGTGTACTTATGTTTACAAGTATCGTACTTTGCTACTTGTAAAACCTTTCTATGTTGCGGAAGTCAGTTTCTAATATACAAGTCTCCGAGACATACACAAGTCCTATGTCCACTACACAAGTCCTATGTCCACTACACAAGTCCTGTGTCCACTACGTAAGTCCTATGTCCACTACACAAGTCCTAAGTCCACTGCACAAGTCCTATGTCCACACCACAAGCCCTGTGTCCACTACACAAGTCCTATGCCCACTACACAAGTCCTAAGTCCACTGCACAAGTCCTATGTCCACTACACAAATCCTATGTCCACTACATAAGTCCTATGTCCACTACACAAGTCCTATGTCCACTACACAAGTCCTGTGTCTACTACACAATTCCTAAGTCCACTACACAAGTCCTAAGTCCACTGCAGAAGTCCTAAGTCCACTACACAAGTCCTAAGTCCACTACACAAGTTCTAAGTTCACTACACAAGTCCAATGTCCACTACACAATTCCTATGTCCACTACACAAGTCCTAAGTCCACTACACAAGTCCTAAGTAAACTGCACAAGTCCTAAGTCCACTACACAAGCCCTACGTCCACTGCACAAGTCCTAAGTCCACTACACAAGTCCTATGTCCACTACACAAGTCCTATGTCCACCAAGCAAGTCCTAAGTCCACTACACAAGTCCTAAGTAAACTGCACAAGTTCTATGTCCACTAAACAAGTGCTATGTCCACTACACAATTCCTGTGTCCACTACACAAGTCCTGAGTCCACTTCACAAGTCCTAAGCCCACTACACAAGTCCTAAGTCCACTACACAAGTCCAAAGTCCATTGCACAAGTCGTAAGTCCACTACACAAGTCCTATGTCTACTACACAAGTCTTATATCCACTACACAAGTCCTATGTCCACTACATAAGCCCTGTGTCCACTACACAAGCCCTGTGTCCACTACACAAGTCCTAAGTCCACTACACAAGTCTTAAGTCTATTACACAAGTCCTGTGTCCACTATTCAAGTCCTATATCCACTACACAAGTCCTGTGTCCACTACACAAGTCCTGTGTCCACTACCCAAGTCATGTGTCCACTACACAAGTCCTGTGTCCACTACACAAGTCCTGTGTCCACTACACAAGTCCTATGTCCACTACACAAGTCCTGTGCCCTCTACACAAGTCGTGTGTCCACTACACAAGTCATGTGTCCACTACACAAGTCCTGTGTCCACTACACAAGTCTTGTGTCCACTACACAAGTCCTGTGTCCGCTACACAAGTATTGTGTCCACTACACAAGTCCTGTGTCCACTACACAAGTCTTGTGTCCACTACACAAGTCCTGTGTCCGCTACACAAGTATTGTGTCCACTACACAAGTCCTGTGTCCACTACACAAGTCTTGTGTCCACTAAACAAGTCCTGTGTCCACTACACAAGTATTGTGTCCACTATACAAGTCCTGTGTCTACTAAACAAGTTCTGTTTCCACTACACAAGTATTGTGTCCACTACACAAGTCCTGTGTCCACTACACAAGTCCTGTGTCCACTACACAAGTATTGTGTCCACTACACAAGTCCTGTGTCCACTACACAAGTCCTGTGTCCACTACACAAGTCTTGTGTCCACTACACAAGTATTGTGTCCACTACACAAGTATTGTGTCCACTACACAAGTCTTGTGTCCACTAAACAAGTCCTGTGTCCACTACACAAGTATTGTGTCCACTACACAAGTCCTGTGTCCACTACACAAGTCCTGTGTCCACTACGCAAGTATTGTGTCCACTATACAAGTCCTGTGTCCACTAAACAAGTCCTGTGTCCACTACACAAGTCCTGTGTCCACTACACAAGTCCTGTGTCCACTACACAAGTATTGTGTCCACTATACAAGTCCTGTGTCCACTAAACAAGTCCTGTGTCCACTACACAAGTCCTGTGTCCACTACACAAGTCCTGTGTCCACTACACAAGCATTGTGTCCACTACACAAGTCCCGTGTCCACTGCACAAGTCCTGTGTCCACTACACAAGTCCTGTGTCCACTACACAAGTCTTGTGTCCACTACACAAGTCCTGTGTCCACTACACAAGTCCTGTGTCCACTACACAAGTCCTGTGTCCACTACACAAGTCTTGTGTCCACTACACAAGTCCTGTGTCCACTACACAAGTCCTGTGTCCACTACACAAGTCCTGTGTCCACTAAACAAGTCCTGTGTCCACTACACAAGTCCTGTGTCCACTACACAAGTCCTGTGTCCACTACACAAGTCCTGTGTCCACTACACAAGTCCTGTGTCCACTACACAAGTCCTGTGTCCACTACACAAGTCCTATGTCCACTACACAAGTCTTGTGTCCACTACACAAGTCCTATCCCCACTACACGAGTCTCGTCTCTGTGAGATACATCAGACGATCTAAATACATGCAACATCTCCACTGCAGACATTATTTTCACCACACAGGTCACAAAGTTATAATTCAACATCAACCTGCAGTATCAAAAGGAAACTAGACGACGTTTCCCCTCGTTATTGGTTTACAGCGAGTCGAAACATCGTCTGAAAATTCCTTCTGGAATATTTCATTAAAATGAAGGTTTCGAACACGGAGTATTGCAGGTACTACCACCTTTCTTGTAGCCACTGATGTGATAGAGGTCGTCACTCTCATCAGGAAGTTTTCACGACTTGATGGACTGATTACATCGACTCCAGGCTGAGGGACTGATTACCTCAATTTCTTTCTGATCTTCACTGTTCTTTGCGCTGGACTAATGAAGCCACTGTGTGGCGAAACTTTTCCTCAATAAACATGTGTCTAATTTATCAGGAAGAGGAGAGATTCATCGCTCATGAAGAGGACTGAGTTCTTAATTGTGAGGTAGTTGTGAATGGTTCCAGAAATGTACTGTATGTAGCGTGAGTGGGAGATTACAGCTCCTCCTCTATGGACGTACAGCATTGACAGGAGTTTACAGGTATCCCTCTACAGAGGAACAACACTGACAGGGGATTACAGTCATTCCTCTACAGAGAGACAACAGTAATAAGAGATTACAGTTATCCCTCTAGAGAGGAACATTAATGGGAGATGATAGTTATCCCTCTACAAAGGAACAACATTAATGGGAGATTATAGTTATCCCTCTACAAAGGAACAGCATATGGGAGATTACAGTTATCCCTCTCCAGAAGGCCAACATAGGATTCAGAGGTACCTTCGGTGCTGGTTACTAGGGTAATAAGTCCACGCAATACACATCAAGACCTCAACAAGTCTTGGGTAACTGACCACCTGCTCTCACGACTGACAGGCTGGCTACATCAAAACTACTTCTAATCTCCAGCGTTATCTTCGACTTAGAGCTTGGTGAGCGGGCGAAACATCAAGAGTAAGACACTTGGTGAGCGGGCGAAACGTTTCGCCCGCACTCTTGATGTTTTTTCATGATGTTGAAGTCTTGTAGATCACTTGTGCTCATCAGGTAAGCGGATATATTATTATTATTATTATTATTAATTATTATTATTATTAATATTATTATTATTATTATTATTATTATTATTAATATTATTATTAATTATTATTATTATTATTATTATTATTATCATTAGTTATTATTATTATTATTATTATTATTATTATTATTATTATTATTATTATTATTATTATTATTATTATTATTATTATTATTATTATTATTATTAATATTAATTATTATTATTATTATTATTATTATCATTAGTTATTATTATTATTATTATTGTTATTATTAATTATCATTAGTTATTATTATTATTATTATTATTATTGTTATTATTAATTATAATTATTATTATTATTATTATTGTTATTGTTCATCTACTTGCCTGGAAAAGCGTGCTTATTCCCTCATGTATTTAACTTTTACTTTATATAAATATTTTAAATAACTTTTCTGAATCTATTATTGAGTTTTATTATATATATGGGAATTAATTAAACAAATATCTTTAGTACCATTTTATTCGACTACAGATGTTTTTTCATCCAATATACATATTGAGATTGTTTACAATCTGTTCTGTCAAACAATCAATCATTTCCTCTTTACAATGCCATTTAATCCACAACATCAGTCATATTTCTCTGTTGGACAAGATTTATTTTTCTACTCAGAGTGTAAAGCTCTCGTAGAAGGGCGACTGTTTGTAATACACATTTCGCCCTCAGTAGTGCTCTAGTAGTCACATTAGTTCAGGTCGAAAGGCCGTTTAATAAACAGTTTTCCTATGCTGCAGGTGTTATACACTCGATGGTTCTTCGTTATCCTTCTTCCTTTGTTCTCATTGAGCTTGCAGCGCTCACCGCTTCATAATCACCCCCAGTGATCTCTGTATTCTTTTTTTTATGGAAGAGTATTTCTTAACGTATGTGTGAGGAAGGGCAGGCTAGAGGTGTATCTTTGTACCGAGGAGTCGGGATCGTTGTTTGCAATGTTCTGCATGGTCGTCGTTTCCGTGGTCGTGGTGATCATCGTTGTTGTGATACTGCGTAATTTTTGTGACGAATATTTTTTCAGTGATTAACCCTTCGTTGTTATATGACTGTAAATGGTTTGTTGCAGAAGCAGGTAAACTTTGAGGAATATAACGAAGGATAAGATAAGTAAAAATCCGTATTCGAATTTGACAGTAGGAGAAATAAATGTTAGGAGATACTGGCATCACAACAGCTAGAAACTGATGATAAGTCACAGTCGTAGTAGAAAAAAAATATAAAAATATAGAATTCTCAGTGATGTTTTACAGGTAAGGAAGTTGGCATTTTTTAATTCAGTATTTTATAAACGATTAATAATCTATATGGGAATCCAAATATCAAGAGGTACTCCATTGACGCCGTATTGCATGTTCTTCATCATCTCTGCATGACTCTCTGACATTCGAGATCCGCTAGGGTTTGGAACCTTTGGAATTGGCTGCGAGACTTCGTACATGGGCTTGAAATCACTTTCTGATTCTTTGCCCGGTCGAAAACGTGGATTATCTCCTTCCGAAGACCCGAGAGAAGTGGATTTGCTCTGAGGAAGAAAGTTCCTAAAGTGAGTTCTACTTCCTGTTGGAGATGTGAGGTTGACAACTACTCTATCTGGATGAGGAAGATGAGCTCTTGGGTTTCTGGTTTGACTGGAGTAAGTCGAAGGCTTATTATTGGATGCTGGGGATGGTAATGGAGGCGAGAGGGACTTCCTTGTCTCATGGTGTTTTGGCCGGCGAGGTGGCGGTCGGTAAGATAAAAGACCAAAAGAATTATAGCGTGGAGGTGTGGTATACTGCTCAACGGAAGGGAAAGACGGTGGAGAAGGAGGTCCTGTGACATGACCTGTTGGTCTAGACTGATGAGGATGTATAGTTGATAATTTCAAATACTGGAAACTTTGCGATGGTTCAGTTGTCTGACTACCCACAAGACCTCCACCACTCGGAGATGACTGGAAACACTTTTCATTTTCTTTTGTTTCATTGCATAAGAGGCTTTCTTGAAGTGACTTTTTATTTCCATCATGTTTATGTACTTGAATTTCCATATTTTCTTTATTTCTGTCGTTGTCGAAATTAGCAGGTGGAGGTTTAAGGTGATACTCTGGAGGTCTCATGGGTAACTGATGAGGCCCACTTAGTTGAGAGATTTTTCTCGTATCAGCTTCTGAATCCAGACCATAAATGCTTCCCCGAGTATTGCCAAAACTCGAGCTTGCGAGAGTGTTTACCAGCCTGCGATTATCGTGATAGTCTTGGGGTCTCGAGAGTCGTTTTCCATTTCGGAATCTAGAATGAGGTCCTCTGTTTCCTTCACCTTTCAAGGGTCTCTTGATTACTTGATACAAAATGGGAATCCTGCTCTTGTGGTTGCCTTGAGGCCTTCTGCTCTCAACATTAGCGCGAACTGCCATGTTATCTTGGACAAAAGGAAGATGTTGAACATGGTGAACAGAGTGCCTACCATTAACTAAAGTAGCAACAGCATTTGTGCTTTTGTTGTCAGAATTTTGTAGATAAGTTTTACTTGTGTGTGATGGTCTTTTAGTAGTAGGTGTGTCAACATACCCCAGAGATTGTCCAGTGTCTTCTTTTTGATTGTAATAATAATGTCCAGTGTCTTCTTTGACTGACTCGTGGAGAGGCTGAGCAGGTCTTTCCTTTACTCTTAAAAGACTGACAGAATTTTTAGACTGAGAATCTTTGATTTTGCCTCTGTTAAAAAGGTTGTAATGAGGATGAGTTGGAAGTAGGTGGGTAGGAGGATTAAGAGGACGAAAGGGATGGAAAGGAGGCGGGAGAGGAGGAGGAAAAAGAAGCGCAGGTAGAGGATATGAGGCTGAAGCGTCGGGAGAGGTCAATACAATCGGCTGTGTTGTTTGGGGCGTCAAATGCAGCAAAGGTTTCGGAAGAGATGCCTGATTACTGATTGGTGTTGGTGAAGCAGTTTCTTGTACGTAGGATACTGAAGCTTCAGTGTCGGCGTCTCCTTTATCAAGAAATGCATTGAATGCCACTTCACCTTTTGACAAATGAGCTTTAGATGTTTTCTGAAAATCGAAATGATAAAAATCTATCGAAGGCTGCTCCTTGTGACTCAGTATATCCTTGAAACAGGAGGCAAGTGTCTCCGGAGGCTCAGATATGTTGCTTACAGGAGATTTTTCTTTATTTATTGGGTTATACGGTGCATCATCTAAGTGCAGTGGCAGTAAATAAGGAGTTGGGTGTGTAGGAATCACCTTGGAAGGAGGCGTTGAAGGAAGAACTAGAGTTGGAGTAACTGACGAAGATGGAAATTTCTTTGATTGATAAAAGGGAAATGGCGTAGGTGTAATAACTGATGCCGGGATCGATGCCGCCGACAACTGCACATCCCGAGGTGCTTGATCTAGAGAGGATTCTCGGGAGGTAGCAAGCAGAGACTGAGGAGTGGACTGATTAAGAAAAGAATTAGAATATTTAGGAGATATTTTAAATCCAAAGATTAATGAGGGCGATGACGAAAAAGATTGCAGTGGTGCTTCATATTGTGGTACAGTATGCTGCTTATGGTTAGCATTAGTTTGTGGCCTTCTGTAATTCTGATGAGAGGTAAATTTATTGTCTACATAGGAAACATCTTGTTTCTGGAAATCTCCATTCCAGCTCTGATCTTCGTCAGTCTGCTCATTGTTCTCGTCTTCGAAGCCTCCGCTAAGCGAGCCATTGGAACGAATCCGTTCGGATTCTGACTCAGAGGAGGTCTTAGCCTTGAACTGTTCCGCAAAGAATCGTTCGAAAGACGCAAAGAATGAATCCTCATCATGGCTTGGGAAATGTCGCCCCTCACGATCGTTCTTCCCCGCAGGTTCGACACCCGGCCACACAAACCCTTCCACATTCTCTCTTTGCACTGCACCATTCCCAAGATTCCTCGTCTTTTCAGTACCAACATTCAAGTCAGTAATTTGTCCCTTTAAATAGTGTTCGCCATTCTGGTTGTCTTCCTTCTTCACCAAGACTCTGTCCTCCTGCTCTGAAGTCTCGAAGATATTGCTCTTCATGTGTTCTTCGTCAGAGCCCCAAGGTTTCTCAGGTAAGTGGGACTCGGGGGATGGATCAGCAGTGAGGTACTGACGGGTGGGAGACTGTCTACCTGTAAATAGGATAGATTTGTTAAAATTTTTGCTGACATTTTGGTGTTTGTATTAAGACGTTCGTGAACTATCCACCAAATAATAATAATAATAATAATAATAATAATAATAATAATAATAATAATAATAATAATAATATAATAATAATAATAATAATAATAATAATAATAATAATAATAATAAATAGGACAGTACACGTGTCCCGCACCGTCTCCCTTGTACAGGTGTCCCTCGTTTGCCTCGTGCAGTTAGGAGTGTGTACTCACCTAATTGTGGTTGCAGGGGTCGAGACTCAGCTCCTGGCCCCGCCTCTTCACTGATCGCTACTGTGTGTGTGTGTGTGTGTGTATTCGTGTGTGGACGCTGCCTTGAAGCCGGTGAGGGAGTCTTGATGCAAACAACCGGATTTATCCTCCCCTTCCTTGGATCCAACCTGGATTCCTCTCACTTCCCCAAAGAAAATATAATATTTGTAACTTTACAGGAAGCGTTACGTAAAGGACGTTAGAAACCTCGTTAAAAAATAATATAGTAAAATGAGCATAAGTTGTTGACACAGTCTAGAAAAAAATTTTTGCCTAAAAAGTCGGGAGATTTTTCCTTTTCTTGAAAATGTTCCGGCATGAGTTAGGATAGCAAAATTGATTCATTTTATAAGGAATCTTCCATATGAAGATATGGATTCAAGGTAGATAAATTTAGATTTAGAAAGGACATAGGTAAGTACATAGGTAATTGACCCAGTAGGGTCAAATATATGAGTTAAAAGCTGGGTTTGATCAGTACCTGAATTGTGATGAATGGTTTTGAAAACCGACAAGTTGAAGATTGAGACATGTAACATATGTGAATCTTTATTAAGGAAACGTTTCGCCACGCAGTGGCTTCATCAGTCCAATACAAAGTAGAAATGGGTAAGGAGATGAGGGGTTTGAGGTAATCAGTCCCTCAGCCTGGAGTCGATGTACCTGAGGTATTGAAGCAAATCCTTGGGTAACTTTGAGAAAAGGTTGGACAAATGTATTGGTTGTTTTGATAAGGACCATGTATGGGCAAGTGGGTCTGCTGCAGTGTTCCTCCATTCTTATATTCTTACGGCTCTTGTCTTCAGAAGTGGGGAGAGGGGGGGGAGGTGCCTTGATGTTGATGACTCTTGATCCAAGGAATGGAAGCTACAATCCCCTTAGATCAAACCTGTTTATACCCTCCCCCCCTTATTCATCATGTGATGTATGACTCCCCACCCCTGCGATAAACCATCAGTAGGCTCTCACATAAATGTAACTTATTTTATTATACACCTCAATTTTACAGGCTTACAGCTGTCATCCGATTACCAGTTTAATAACATTTATAGTCAGGTTCCCTGACCATGCTGACGTCAGCATGGCCAGGGAACCTGACTATAAATGTTATTACAATGGTAACAGTCCTACCCCAGCTCATTTCAAAGCCCAACACTACCTATGGTATACTACCCCATCCCCCAGGATGCTACCCACGACGGTCCCCTAACACCTGAGTATCTATTTACTGCTAATGTGAACAGGGGGGCAGATGTATAAGGAAACACACCCAACGTTTCCACCCGTGCCGGGGATCGAACCATGGAGGTAAGTGCGTTGCCAGCCGAGCCGCGAGACACTTTCTCCCCTCCTCTGTACTAATAACAACTCTTTTCACAAGATTCACCAGTGCGTTTAATTTTTCTAAATTTCAGATCTAACTGGCACAAATGATAACCTTTACAATAAGGGAAATTTTAGGAGGAAAATTGGATAGGCTATTGGCAGTAATAATAATAATATATTATATATATATATATATATATATATATATATATATATATATATATATATATATATATATATATATATATATATATATATATATTATTGTGTGAGCATTATGGGCATAGTTCTTTCCCTGATTAAAATAAATTATGAATATAAATTAATAATAGCTTTATTAACCTCGCTTGTCAATTATATTCGCCGAAGTTAAATTTATGATCCACCTGTGATGTGTATAATCATAAAGGCTTTGTTCTTGCGCCACTTATTTTTATTTCCTCTTTGTGGGGGGAGGGGAGGGAGGGGAAATTCAAGTACGTATTCTTCATTGTTAGCGTACATGTGGATTGCGGATAACATAAACTTTGAGTTGTCGTTAGCGTAAAGCCTTGACTGGCAGTCATGTCTGAAATGCAGTTATGCATGTCAGTCGTGTTGGATGACATTGAGTCACTTCTTTCTTCCTCTCGTTGTCCCGTCTCTGTCCTTCCTAAGTAAGTTTTTTTCAGGTACAGGTACATATAAATACAGTTACATAAATTATTATATGTGTATATTACCCAGAATAACCCAAGAAAGTCAGACTGACTTATTTCCACTGGAGTTTTTGTGATAACTTATATAATGGCTCCCTCACCTTTGTGTATTATAACTTATAATGGTCAATGGTTATGATTATAGCCATGATTTTTAAAGGAGTGGAGGGGTAAGCCAGCGGAAGTCCTCGGTCAGATGACCAAAAGTTCCAGCTGTGGGTCATCATATGACTAAGATCCACGTCAGGAAATACTTGTCCTGTTTCCTGACAAACATTATTTGTGTTAGTGTGACTTGTAAATGGTCCAAGTCGGACCAGAGCGTCGTCATAATCTCATTCATATGTGTGGGTTATTTGAGTGGCTTGTTCCTAGGGGTAGGGGCCTCTTCTCCCCACTGGGTGCCAGTCTTCCCACTGGCTTCACCAAAAACCCGGCATCTCTTTCACTGTAAATGGTGGGAATAATTTCCGCTTAATCTAAATTTGCTGTCGTGGTCGACGACGCGGGGTTCAATACGGACAGAATTTAGTTTTCACTGTTTTGTTATTGTACTATACTCTCCCAGAGTACTCCAACACCCTTACTGTACTCTCCCAGAGTACATCCAATACTATCACTTACTGTCCCAGAGTACTACGACACTCATCCTGCACTCTCCCATAGCACCTACTCCCATCCCTGTTTTGTGACTAATTTATGCTGTATTCGTAACCTAGATTTCACTGCTTTGTGATTGTGATTTATGCAATACTTGGGAACTAGTCACGAAAGTAGCAAGGTGTTGATGACGGTGTAAAAATGATGATGTTAGAAATGTTATATTTTGGAAGCGCTGAGTAACTAAACTGTTCCTGTGTTTTGTAAATCAGATGTCATCAGACAATTATAAATGTTATACCTTCTCTACTACTTGTGTTATAACTCCCCCACTACCTGTTATACCTCCTTCACCTGTGTTATACCTCCTCCACTACCTGTGTTATACCTCCTCCACCACCTGTGTTATACCTTCTCCATCACCTGTTATACCTCCTCCACTACCTGTGTTATACCTCCTCCACTACCTGTTATACCTCCTCCACTACCTGTGTTAAACCTCCTCCACTACCTATGTTATACATCCTCCACTACCTGTGTTATACCTCCTCCACTACCTGTGTTATACCTCTTCCACTACCTGTGTTATACCTCCTCCACTACCTGTGTTATACCTCCTCCACCACCTGTGTTATACCTCCTCCACCACCTGTGTTATACCTTCTCCATCACCTGTTATACCTCCTCCACTACCTGTGTTATAACTCCTCCACTACCTGTTATACCTCCTCCACTACCTGTGTTATACCTCCTCCACTACCTATGTTATACCTCCTCCAGTACCTGTGTTATACCTCCTCCACTACCTGTGTTATACCTTTTCCACTACCTGTGTTATACCTCCTCCACTACCTGTGTTATACCTCCTCCACTACCTGTGTTATACCTCCTCCACTACCTGTTATACCTCCTCCACTACCTGTATTATACCTCCTCCACTACCTGTGTTATACCTCCTCCACTACCTGTGTTATACCTCCTCCACTACCTGTTATACCTCCTCCACTACCTGTGTTATACTTCCTCCACTACCTGTGTTATACCTCCTCCACTACCTGTGTTATACCTCCTCCACTACCTGTTATACCTCCTCCACTACCTGTGTTATACTTCCTCCACTACCTGTGTTATACCTCCTCCACTACCTGTGTTATACCTCCTCCACTACCTGTGTTATACCTCCTCCACTACCTGTGTTATACTTCCTCCACTACCTGTGTTATACCTCCTCCACTACCTGTGTTATACCTCCTCCACTACCTGTGTTATACCTCCTCCACTACCTGTGTTATACCTCCTCCACTACCTGTTATACCTCCTCCACTACCTGTTATACCTCCTCCACTACCTGTGTTATACCTCCTCCACTACCTGTGTTATACCTCCTCCACTACCTGTGTTATACCTCCTCCACTACCTGTGTTATACCTCCTCCACTACCTGTGTTATACCTCCTCCACTACCTGTGTTATACCTCCTCCACTACCTGTGTTATACCTCCTCCACTACCTGTGTTATACCTCCTCCATACCTGTGTTATACTTCCTCCACTACCTGTGTTATACCTCCTCCACTACCTGTGTTATACCTCCTCCACTACCTGTGTTATACATCCTCCTCTAGCTGTGTTATACCTGTGTTATACTTCCTCCACTACCTGTGTTATACTTCCTCCACTACCTGTGTTATACCTCCTCCACTACCTGTGTTATACCTCCTCCACTACCTGTGTTATACTTCCTCCACTACCTGTGTTATACCTCCTCCACTACCTGTGTTATACTTCCTCCACTACCTGTGTTATACCTCCTCCACTACCTGTGTTATACCTCCTCCACTACCTGTGTTATACCTCCTCCACTACCTGTGTTATACCTCCTCCACTACCTGTGTTATACCTCCTCCACTACCTGTGTTATACTTCCTCCACTACCTGTGTTATACCTCCTCCACTACCTGTGTTATACCTCCTCCACTACCTGTGTTATACCTCCTCCACTACCTGTGTTATACCTCCTCCACTACCTGTGTTATACCTCCTCCACTACCTGTGTTATACCTCCTCCACTACCTGTGTTATACGTCCTCCACTACCTGTGTTATACGTCCTCCACTACCTGTGTTATACCTCCTCCACTACCTGTGTTATACCTCCTCCACTACCTGTGTTATACCTCCTCCACTACCTGTGTTATACTGTGTTATACCTCCTCCACTACCTGTGTTATACCTCCTCCACTACCTGTGTTATACCTCCTCCACTACCTGTGTTATACCTCCTCCACTACCTGTGTTATACCTCCTCCACTACCTGTGTTATACCTCCTCCACTACCTGTGTTATACCTCCTCCACTACCTGTGTTATACCTCCTCCACTACCTGTGTTATACTTCCTCCACTACCTGTGTTATACCTCCTCCACTACCTGTGTTATACCTCCTCCACTACCTGTGTTATACCTCCTCCACTACCTGTGTTATACCTCCTCCACTACCTGTGTTATACCTCCTCCACTACCTGTGTTATACCTCCTCCACTACCTGTGTTATACCTCCTCCACTACCTGTGTTATACCTCCTCCACTACCTGTGTTATACCTCCTCCACTACCTGTGTTATACCTCCTCCACTACCTGTGTTATACCTCCTCCACTACCTGTGTTATACCTCCTCCACTACCTGTGTTATACTTCCTCCACTACCTGTGTTATACCTCCTCCACTACCTGTGTTATACCTCCTCCACTACCTGTGTTATACCTCCTCCACTACCTGTGTTATACCTCCTCCACTACCTGTGTTATACCTCCTCCACTACCTGTGTTATACCTCCTCCACTACCTGTGTTATACCTCCTCCACTACCTGTGTTATACCTCCTCCACTACCTGTGTTATACCTCCTCCACTACCTGTGTTATACCTCCTCCACTACCTGTGTTATACCTCCTCCACTACCTGTGTTATACTTCCTCCACTACCTGTGTTATACTTCCTCCACTACCTGTGTTATACCTCCTCCACTACCTGTGTTATACCTCCTCCACTACCTGTGTTATACCTCCTCCACTACCTGTGTTATACCTCCTCCACTACCTGTGTTATACCTCCTCCACTACCTGTGTTATACCTCCTCCACTACCTGTGTTATACCTCCTCCACTACCTGTGTTATACCTCCTCCACTACCTGTGTTATACCTCCTCCACTACCTGTGTTATACCTCCTCCACTACCTGTGTTATACCTCCTCCACTACCTGTGTTATACCTCCTCCACTACCTGTGTTATACTTCCTCCACTACCTGTGTTATACTTCCTCCACTACCTGTGTTATACCTCCTCCACTACCTGTGTTATACCTCCTCCACTACCTGTGTTATACCTCCTCCACTACCTGTGTTATACCTCCTCCACTACCTGTGTTATACCTCCTCCACTACCTGTGTTATACCTCCTCCACTACCTGTGTTATACCTCCTCCACTACCTGTGTTATACCTCCTCCACTACCTGTGTTATACCTCCTCCACTACCTGTGTTATACCTCCTCCACTACCTGTGTTATACTTCCTCCACTACCTGTGTTATACCTCCTCCACTACCTGTGTTATACCTCCTCCACTACCTGTGTTATACCTCCTCCACTACCTGTGTTATACCTCCTCCACTACCTGTGTTATACTTCCTCCACTACCTGTGTTATACCTCCTCCACTACCTGTGTTATACCTCCTCCACTACCTGTGTTATACCTCCTCCACTACCTGTGTTATACTTCCTCCACTACCTGTGTTATACCTCCTCCACTACCTGTGTTATACCTCCTCCACTACCTGTGTTATACCTCCTCCACTACCTGTGTTATACTTCCTCCACTACCTGTGTTATACCTCCTCCACTACCTGTGTTATACCTCCTCCACTACCTGTGTTATACCTCCTCCACTACCTGTGTTATACATCCTCCACTACCTGTGTTATACCTCCTCCACTACCTGTGTTATACTTCCTCCACTACCTGTGTTATACCTCCTCCACTACCCTCCTCCACTACCTGTGTTATACCTCCTCCACTACCTGTGTTATACCTCCTCCACTACCTGTGTTATACCTCCTCCACTACCTGTGTTATACCTCCTCCACTACCTGTGTTATACCTCCTCCACTACCTGTGTTATACCTCCTCCACTACCTGTGTTATACCTCCTCCACTACCTATGTTATACCTCCTCCACTACCTATGTTATACCTCCTCCACTACCTGTGTTATACTTCCTCCACTACCTGTGTTATACCTCCTACTACCTGTGTTATACTTCCTCCACTACCTATGTTATACCTCCTCCACTACCTGTGTTATACCTCCTCCACTACCTGTGTTATACCTCCTCCACTACCTGTGTTATACCTCCTCCACTACCTGTGTTATACTTCCTCCACTACCTGTGTTATACCTCCTCCACTACCTGTGTTATACCTCCTCCACTACCTGTGTTATACCTCCTCCACTACCTGTGTTATACCTCCTCCACTACCTGTGTTATACCTCCTCCACTACCTGTGTTATACTTCCTCCACTACCTGTGTTATACCTCCTCCACTACCTGTGTTATACTTCCTCCACTACCTGTGTTATACCTCCTCCACTACCTGTGTTATACCTCCTCCACTACCTGTGTTATACTTCCTCCACTACCTGTGTTATACCTCCTCCACTACCTGTGTTATACCCCTGCCTGTTAAGTGCTTCTTTCTGACTATAAAAATTACAAATGTTTTAGTTTTACTGACCTGTTTGAATTTCCTTCAGTGGAAACGTTTGTATTTCATCTTGGTCAGATCTTGAGGAATTTTCATGATCAGTTACATTAAATTTAAAAAAACTGAAGTCATGACGAGGCTGGTGTTCATGTCCGCTAGTCACCCATGGAGTAGTGACGTTATTCACTTCTTTTATAGGCTGTTTGTACCTATTTTCTGTATTGCGTTGTTTTTGTTCAGTAAAATCGATGGCTTGATTAATAATTTTCACTGAACTTTCACTATTTGGTGTGGAGGAGAAAGTCTTATAGAAATTAGGGCCTATATTATCTACGCTACTCTTCGTGATAACAGACCAGTTTTTAGCACTATGTGATGATAATGGTTCCATCATGGTTTCGTTCCACTTCCCTTCAGTGCTGATGATTGCCATGCTCGAATTTATTACCTGCACACCACCTGAGTCTCGCTTGGCTGGAGCCGGGATCACTATAGCATCCGAGCTTCCTTTCTCAACTTTCTTCCTTGTCGAATCTGTTGTGGTAACTCTATTTTCTTTTGACATAGCTGACACAAACACGCTCTCTTGCGTGCTTGTCAAAATGGAGGGTTGAGCACTGCTAGCACTGTCTGTCTGGGCGTTTATTTGTCCAGATCCGCTACTGCTCTCTGGTTGATCCAGGTGACTAGTGCAATTGTGAATATTTTTATTCCGTTTTCTAGGGCGGAACTGCAAGGCAGAATCAGCGGGGGTGTGTTGGGCCTGTTGGGTCCTACTCGGAGCGGTACTCTGGGTGTTGGCTTGGTGACTGTCTGTAATCCAGTGATTCTCAACTCTGCCTCCCCACCCTCCAAGGCTTCTTCCCTCCCAAGAAACGCTTCCTTGCCTTAAATTATCGTCATCGGCTGGAAAATTTGTTCCGTCTTTTCCATCCCTGTTGTAAATATGAACTTTCTCTTCATTTTGTTCTGGTTCATCCATTAAGTGTTCCTTTTCGATCTTCAAAATGTCCCTAATCTTCATCAGATGAGAGTTTTCCGGGGAATTTATCCGTGAATAGTCTCTCTCGGAAGAGTGGCTATGTTGTGCATCTGACTTTTGAGAATCAATCGAGGAATCTGCCCTTGCATCACTCCTGAAAGTCTTGTTTCTGCGCCGCACAAGAGGCAACTCTAACCTGCTTGTTCCTGGAACAGAGACAGATTGTCTTTCCTTCTGGTAGGGTGAGAATAAGTGCTTTCTTTTTCTTCCTTCTTCGTCTGCCCTAGTGCTGGGTTGCATTCGACTTACATTCTTAGAACGTGCTTGGCGACTTGCAGTACTTCGACGACCGCTCGACTTCGACAAGCCCCATGAGCCGTCGAAACCGGTATAATTTCTTGGAGGGAGACCATGGGTTCTCGCATGGGGGTTCAAGACACCTGTTATCATCGATGACCCGTCTCGCCGATCCCTGTGTGGAGGAAGCTCAGAAGAGAGACGTCTAGTGTGCTCCCAGACATACCTTGTAGCTTCTACTCTCAGCAGCTGAACCGTAAAGACAGTAGCTGTGAACACCTGCGGGGGGAAAGTGCTAATGCAGTTATCGTGTGTATAAACCACAACATAAACATTCGTTTATTAAATTTTAGAGTTTTTTATGTATGATCTACATTTTATTTTTATGAGTGCATAATATTATGAAGCCGATAATGAAATATTTACTAAAAGATGAGGTTATCAAAGTTACCCATCATTCACTCCCTCCCACCCCATTCTTCACCACACAATAACCCTCCAACACTCAAATTCAAACTTTTATTTACTACAGTATACGGATAATGTAATTTATATGTAATAAAATACTGTTAGACACAAAATTATTATTATAATCAAAAAGAAGCGCTAAGCCACAAGGACTATACAGCGATTAGACACACACAAAAAAAAAGACATGAGTATGCAATACATTTCGGAAGTAGGTTAGTTGAATTTTCATTCATGATTATCCATATAACACTTCAGGTGGAGAGGGATGTCTTGATACTAGTGATGGGCTCTTGATTATAAGAATCATAGCTACTCTTCCTTTCCTCGAATGAAACTTATCTCCCTTTTCCAAGTCACTCTGACTTTTTGGGGGGTTATCCTATGTAATTTACACTACGTATGATAATTGTACTCATGTGTACCTGTAGCTAAAAAAAACTTACTATATAACCTCAACGGATTTAGCGCTTCTCGATTATAATAATGTTCATACGGCAGATACAAAAGATATTTTTTAGGTTTTGTCGGAGGAAGGGAAATCTATGTGGGAGGTATTTATATATATTTTTTTTTACTTAGCAAAATTGAATACAACAGCAGTGTGGTGGTGAGGAAAGTTAGTTTGGAGGTGTAGGAAGGAGAGAGGTTGTACGAGAGGGAGGGAAGTAATGGAGGTCGGTGTTGTAGTACTGTCTGTACGTAGTTGCAAGGGTCAAATCTCAGCTCTTGGCTCTGCCTCTTCGTTAGCCGCTGCTGGATTTACTTTCCTCTCGTCAAGAACACCCTATCATACCTCTTGAAGCTATATATGGATCCTGCCTCCTCCACTCTATGCAGTTCATAATAATCTTAATTTCTACAAGTACACGTACAAAGTATACAGACCATAGCTGACATCAGTGACATACTATATAGAAAACCCCTTGTTATGAAGATCATTTCGAGTGAATTAGGTCAATTTTGTCCCCGCGACCCACACCAGTGAACTAACACCCAGGTACCTATTTTACTGATAGGTGAACAGGGACAGCAGGTATCTTAAAAGGAAACACGTCCTAATGTTTCCACCCATACAAGGGATCGAACCATGGACCTTAATGTGTGAGGTGAGCTACCAATCGAAGGTTACTAAGCGTTTTAAAAACCTTAAGTACGAATATCACATTAGACTATACTTGTTTTTTATTAAAAAACACAGATAGCTGTTATTCAAATAAGTATAAAGCAAAATGTTAAGACGTACCTTCAGTGTGACCATGGTTGGTGTATCACTCGTCTAGCACTGAGGTATGGGTACACCCACTTTGTGTGGTACATCTACTGCATGGCACATCTAGTATACCTGGTATATCCACTGTGGTACACCCAATGGTGCCTGGTACACTGCTTCACCCACTGTGTTTAAGTATACCCAATGTGCCTAGCACACTCCACCTGGTACACCCACTGTGGTACACCCGGTGTGAGTGTGATGGTGATCCAGCCAGAGGGTTGTTATATACGCGCTGGGATCATCCTCTCTTCCTGTGGGAGAGTACAGCTTCCAGTCACTCTCCAATCTTCCCCTTTCCCTTACTTTTTATTTTATTTTACCATACCAGCGTCTCCCACCAAAGCGATCAGTGTCTCGTAAAAGTTTACTACTACTATTACTACTACTATCACCACTACTATTACTACTACCACTACTACTGTTACCGCTACCACTATTATTACTACTGCTACCACCACTACTATTACTACTATCCCGATCGCCCATTCAATAACTGCCATGCCAGAAGAGAACAGGCGTCATTCTTCAAATTAATATTTTTTTTTTCTGGGGAGAGGAAACGCTCAACGAAAAGGGGCCACCCTGCGCCTAGGGAATGAGAAGTAATCATGTTCGACCCAAGGAAGGACAAGTACAGTGCCTTCGATCAGGTTCCCCTCCCCCCTCACCGACATTAAGGTACCTCACCTAAGAGGTCGTACTTCAATGGCCTTCCTAACTACAACAATCCCACCCATTATTATTATTGCATTTATGGGGAAGTGTACACAAATATCCCGCACATAGAGGAAGCTTATGATGACGTTTCGGTCCGACTTGGACCATATACGTCACACTGTGTGACTTGTAAATTGTCTAAGTCGGACCGAAACGTCGTCGTAAGCTTCCTCTCTCCAATGTCCAGGATATTTGTGTATTGCTCCAGGTCACAGTTACTTGACCACCGAGGCACATGTTTATTAGACGACGTTTCAGTCCCGGGACCTTGATTACTTTCTAATATATAAAGGTCGAGAATAACAGTGTATATATATGTATATATGCAAAACAACCACTGTGAAAGAATATAGAAATTCCAAGCGCTTTTGTGACTACTCACATTATCAAGGAACAATGATTGTTTGTTGATAATGTGAGTAGTCACGAAAGCGCTTGGAATTTCTCTATTCTTTCACGGTGGTTGTTTTGCATATTCTGAAATCACCTGTTTACTGTGATCTTATTGCATATGTATGTATGTATGTGTGTGTATACATACATACATACATACATACATATATATATATATATATATATATATATATATATATATATATATATATATATATATATATATATATATATATATATATATATATATATATATTTATATATATATAAATAATGAAAATACCTTATACGTAGCCTACAAGATCACGTGATTCCTGTGTTGAGATAGACTGGGCTTAGCCTGGCTGAGTATCATGTATGCCATTGTTTGTTCCACGGTGTAGTGGTGGCAGTTATTGAGGCTTCTAGGAGCCGTCGGTGTCTACGGTTAAGCCTCTATAATTGCCATCACCAGCACCGTGGAACAAAATACTGGAAACTACAAACTGTCACAAACACGCATGCATGATGCTCAACCAGTCTAAGCCCAACTTATCTCAAAACACGAATCACGTCGGCTCGTGGGCTACCTGACGCTATTTCAAAATAGCATGAAAATAGTCTCTCTCACATCTTACTTCCAGCCTAGATATGTATGTCAGGTTCTAAAATGTTTTCCAGTATGTCCTGGTGTTTGCTCTCGTGTCTTTATAAACCACCTTGCTGGTACGTATTAACATGGTTTATACCACAAATATTCAGCACTCATCAAAAGATGTCATCAGATTAATATTTGATGTGTTGTCATCATTATGCGATCCAAGCAAGGTGTTTGCATATTGACATTCCTGATAGTTACCTCAGTGATCTGAGAAAGGCATCCCGGTATCCCATAAGATCAACTTTTAAGGTCTAGCCATTCTGAGGAAGCTTTCAGAATTATTACAAGGAAATCAAATCTGGAAATGGTCTACATGACATTGACTAGCGGGCACCTGCACATGCTAATAAGCTACTGTAGTTGCGGGAACCTTTCCCTTTGTCAAGTATTCTTATTTTTTTCTCAGTGCCCTTCGCATTTGACTCTGTGCCTTGACTAGGAAATTTCCACTTTTTTCTTATTTCAGCACATTAGGGTTGAACATTTATAGCCATTCAGACAAGACTTTCTCTAGCTATAAACAAAAACCTTGATAAAACTGGGTAAACACTTAAGCATACCCCTTTGGGCATATCTAATTATGTTAAGTGCTAAACCCATGTGGGTAAATAAATGCAAGGAGTGCTGAATAACACATACACATACCAGAATTTCCACTAGGAGTATTACTGTAACCAGGGACAGTTATGGGAGTTCAAAGTAATTACATGTTTATTACTGAAACTAGCAGGGGGTCATAAAGCATTTGGGAATGGACCTTAATCAGTTTAATATGTACAAGGTATGGGGGAGTAGCTCCAATTACTGCAGGGTGATGACAACGAAAAAATTTGTGAAGAATATTTGACTTACATCAAAGTTTAGATGATTTTATTCAGATTAGCTTTGGCGGATTAGAAATGCAATATAACCTAAGAAAGTCACTTTGTCTTATTTCCACTGGGGTCCTTTGATCCTCTTCCCAAGAAGAGGATCAAAGGATCCCTGAAACAGTCACATCCTTGGCAACAGGTGTAAGGAAACATGCCCAATGTTTCCACTTGTATTGGGTCCGATCCCTGGCCCTTCAGATGTGAGCTGAAGATGCTACCACTAGAGCCACAGAAGATAAAAAGATTGAGAGGTTAATACAGAAATGAGTGGAAACTCAAGGCTGTACATGGATTAAATCCCCGAGCATCTAAACATGCAAAGATAAAGAGGTTGGGACAAAAGACTCGACAGGTCACAATAAGATCAGCCCCAAAGAAAATGACAATCACTTAACAGAAGTGAGTCAAATGTGAAAGAAACTAAGGTTCATAAATCATCCAATAGCTGTGGCACAATACACAGAGCATCAATAACCTACAAAAATCTACTTACTAATGGGGTCCATAAAAAATACAATGCAGCCTTTAGAAAGTAATTGTACTATTAAAAACTCTTATCTGTGGTTATGAACAGGTATGGCACATGATTAAATTCACAAGAAAACATCAACCTCTATGGGTCATACAGTGCAAGTGTGATGGATGATAATAACAATCCCATGTGCTATCATTTTCTATGGGAAAAATAGGTTCTGAGTAACAAACCACTTGTTTGTAAGTCCAAACACAATTTGCACAGCTCATTGTTAGTGGAAAAAACCAGGACCACAATTCGTTCTGTTTGTTGGGGTACTGGAAAAGCAACATATTCCTTGGCTTGAAAACTGTAGTTGTGAATTTTCATAATACATTCCAGAATGCAGAACATCAGTATGAACACCCTTCATTGAACAGGGGTTCCTAGATGTTAATGAAGGACCCTTGATTAAAGGAATTCAGACTACCTTTCCCTTCCTAATATTAAACCTGATTGGCTAGCTCTACATGGTCTTGCCTTGCATTGCATGTCCTCTAAGGGGTCTCCAAGAGTGACAGATGGGGTTATTATATTCATGGGAAAGCGGGGGAAAAGTTCTTAATCTGTAGGGATCATGCAGCATGTGGGGGAAATGCAAGGCAATCAGGTTTGATCCATGAACAAGGAGATCACGTCCAATTCCTTGGATCACAAGCCCCTCACTGACATCAAGTAATGTCCCTCAAGGGATTGAAGGGTAGGGAGAGTAAGAGCAGTCCAGTATAGGTAAGACACCCATTTACCCAAAGATTACCTTCCTGATGTACCTCAGTCCAGGCAACCCATACAGAAGTCATCATGGAATCATGATATATGTACCCTACCTTCTGGAAATACAGTTAGCTAACACTCAGTGTTTTATTATGGTGAAGCTGATTGATTATTCATAAAACCTGCACTAGACCTGCATGGGTCATACAGCATTTTTGGTGAGAAATAGCAGGTTTAATTATTATTATTATAATCAAAAAGAAGCGCTAAGCCAATAGCAGGTTTAAAAAAAAAAAAAAAAAAAAAAAATTCCTCATGGAATATTTGTTGTAACTATATTTTAACTGTACACTTAATATTTAACAGGTTTCATCATCTGTTTGTTTTTACATCAGCTATTTCCCACCACTGCTGGGAGACCCAGCGAAACAAACACATTCGCCATCACTACGTATTTCCACGTCTTGCCAGAAGTGCATTATCACACTTCCAATGACTCCTCAAACTGCACCCCCCTCCTTTCCCTATATTCACAATAAGTGCTAAGTACATGGGTCATTTAGTGCAACCACAGGTTAATTTACATTTTGTTATTTACGCATACCTTCTTCACCTATGAATTATAAAGTAATTTTTTGTGCCAGTTTTAAGCCTCACTAGTGATGTGCAAACTAGGTCGGTGAATAGTTCATATTTCTTCTGTATTAAATATAATGAAGAATAAATTTAGCACAGTTTTTAACATTCTTCTGCAGAGATAATTAAATTTTCTAGCCAAGTGCAATGAATTTAGTTTTAATAAAGTTTGTACTTAACATGCATAAGAAAACTTAGGCATGGTTGTCATCAGTTCAAAAGTAGGTAAAAAAAAACAGGCAAATCCCAAGTTAAGTCATAATAAGCAAAATATGTTTCACCAAAGTAATTATAACACTTCTTACATCAAATTATGGTAACATTACAGCTATTGCACAAGGGTCCCGGCTAACAAACTCCCAAAACTACACACATCTACACTTATGAATTGGGCACTTAGGAGTCAATTCGAATGTTAAAATTGCCAAGCCACAGTAGAAACATGTGTGAAACATAACCAGCCTTTCTACCAGTTTTCTGTACAAAATTTGATTGCAAACTGAAAATCCAGAAGTTCAACTTATTTGCAAGCTGGAACCCTCTTGTATCTTATTTTCCAGAATTATTCATTGTTGCATTATTTACCTTGTATGTCTTATCAAAGCACTCCTCTTACTTAAATTTACTAACATTGTACTGTATTTTTTTTAGCATTCTTTTACATTGCAACATATTAGGGAAACCAACTTTGATTAAAGTACAATAATACCCTACTAGTTGCATCATTATCTATTGTTATCAGATGCATACATATAGTATACAGTGCTGTTTTAAGGATTTTAAATTATTCAGCTTCATACTGAGCATTTCTCACATTTCAAGGAGGCACCTTGATGCTGACAAAGAGCACATGTTTCCTCCTCCTCCCACAGATAAAACCCAATTACCTCTCATTTTCAAAGTGCCATATGACCTATAAAAGTTTAGAGTTTAGTTGAATTCATGTTAAGCACTACATCCATGTGGGACATTCAGTGCAAGACATGGTGGAGGCTTGATCCTCCATCTGCTAAGTGTGAGACAGATGTACTTCCTATTTGGCCTGCAGCCCTCATAGGGCCATGAGCAGGGTGACCCAATGACTGGCAAATTGGTTGAGAAACACAGAGTTAGTTAGACTAAATGGCAATGCCAGCCTTGACATAACATTCTCCTGCTTGTTCACCAGTTCTCTCTCACTAGTCGGTTTTAAGAACAAACTAAGCATGATTATCATGGAAAATATAATTTATTATCCATTACACAATCATAACTTGTAAATATCCATATGTCAGGCACTGTCAACAAGAACAGCATATCTTTTGACATGAAGTGTAACA
This sequence comes from Cherax quadricarinatus, assembly GCF_038502225.1. Taxonomy (NCBI): domain Eukaryota; kingdom Metazoa; phylum Arthropoda; class Malacostraca; order Decapoda; family Parastacidae; genus Cherax; species Cherax quadricarinatus. Next base: position 512,598 of record NW_027195030.1, read on the forward strand.
AAATGGCAAATGTTTTTAGCCACATTCAGTATACTATTACCAAAATGATCCCAGCAGCTGTGTGGGTTGTCTAGGTGGTACTCATATTCAGATGAAGTACAAGCATTACTTTCAACACAAAAGAAAGTATAACCTGCACTCTCTTTTAAGGCAAGAGAAAAAGGTACTCAATCTTAATTCAAGAGGAAGTGCATTACATGAATGAGAGGAAGTACACAGATGTATGGTAGATCAAGAACACAGAATAAGCCTTTATTGAAAGCTTTTCACTCAAAGCTTTCTTGAGTTAATGAGTGAAACTTGGTTTATATTAAATACTTGCTCTGTGTTTCTGATCTAGCAAGAGGAAATACAATAGGCACTTGTGCTTTAGACAAGAAGACATTAAAGTCAGTCGTTAATTAAAATACCAACACACACAGTTGCTACTCTCAAAACATTCACCTTCCCTAAACTTCAGATATAAGCAGTTTGCTTAACCATTAATTCAGGGCCCCCTTCCTGAGCTTAAAAAAATCCTCTTTATTCTAAACACTTCATATCCTTCATTTGAATGAACCAACAAAATAGGAGTAAAAAGAAAACAAATTACAAATCACATGTGCATGTGTTATTCTTAAGTTTCTGGGGTAAGTAGCTACTGTTGTGATTGGTGTTTTGTTATATGATGAGAAACTTCAATGTGTAATCAGAATGTGATGTATATTAAGAATTTTGAACCACAAGCAACAAGTGTATTTGTAAAGAGAAAAGAGTGGAGATGCATGAGTTATATGAGAAGAGAGAGGAGGTGAATAAATTATAAAGATGAGGAAAGGGGGAGAGATGAACAAATTAGAAGAGAAGAGAGAGGAAGTGTATGAATTTTAAAGATGAAGAAAAGGGTAGAGATGAACAAGCTAGAAGTGAGACAATACATGAGGAGAGGAGGAGAGATGAAATAATTAGAAAGGTTGGAAAAAAAGAAGGTACATGAATTAGAATGAAAAAGAAATGGGGGAGATACATGAAATGGAATGTAGAAAAGAAGGTAGTGGAGGAATTAGAAAGATGAAGAAAGAGGGGGTGCATGAATTAGAAAAATGAGAAAAGAGAATGAGGCAGGGAAAGAGAGGAACAAGAGGTGGTGGAAGAGAAAAATGGAAAACAATAGAGGCATAGAAAGGATGGAGGGTGAAAATGTGCAAAGATATGGTATGAGAAAAGAGAGAAGTGGAAGAAAAAATATAAATCTGGGGGGGGGGGGGGAGACAGAAAGGAAAAAGAGGGAGGTGGGAGGTAAGATGGAGGACTGTGAGGGAATGAGACGTAGCTGGAAGGAAAAGGACAGGGAAGACAGATGGGGGTAACATTAAGGAAGTCATTATAAAAAAAAAAGGATAAGAGGGGGGAAATTAGAAGATTGGGAAAATTGAGGTGGGAGAGAAGTGAGGCAGAAATGAAGGGCAGAGAGTTGGAAAATAGATAGCAGTACAAAAGTGGAGAAAGGGGCATATGGAAAAGAGGAGGGGGAAAAGGGTAGAAAAGTGAGAATTATGAAACCAAGCTGGAGTAAAGGTGAGGGGAGAGAAATAGGTAAGAGGGAATAGAGAAGGGTAGAGAGAAATTCTAGATTGAAGAACATGGAGAAGAGATAATTTGGTAAGGGTTATTGATCTGAGTGAATGGATGAGAGAACAACATGTCTCTCTTCCTGTACACCACATCCATCCATTGAATATTACTTGCAAAACCCAAGTACTAAAAGAAACATGCTTCCTAGAGGACACTATCTTTATTTCTCAGATCACTATCAACAAGTATCAAAAGACCTTTTTCTGGGACATGCATAAATGTGAGTGACAGGTGAGAAAAATTTGAAAAAAATATTACAAGTAGTCAACCAAATAAAAAAAAAATGTACGTACGTATGTACGTACGTGTGTGTGTGTGTGTGTGTGTGTGTGTGTGTGTGTGTGTGTGTGTGTGTGTGTGTGTGTGTGTGTGTGTGTGTGTGTGTGTGTGTTTGTGTTTGCTTATGAAAATTTGCACATGCTAGCTTGTGAACATTTAAAAATATAACTCGTTGTCACACAGTGAAATATGGAAAGCATACATGTATATAAATAAATGCCTAAAAGCAGTTGGTAAAAATATCCAAGGGTAAGGCTTGGTATTTCATTGACAGATTACAAAATATCTTGATACATTTCAGCTCATGCACAGTGCCCCCACAGACTTAGATTTATACACATTTCACATTTGAAGCGAGAGACTAAATACCTCATTTCAACCAGCTTTATAATATATAAAATAATTTGCTGTAAAAAATACACCATTAAGCCTCAATTTAAATCTATTAGAGTTTGGTCAAGTGTTTCACATGCATCTCCCACCAAGGGAGTCCCTTGATGCTGAAAAGCTCTTGATCTAAGGAATTTAGAGCCACCTGCCCCTTCCTTGGATCAAACCCAATTGCCTACTATTCCTTAGGTGCTGTATGACCCTTATGAGTTTGATGCTTCCCATAAATAATTCAGACATCTTCAGTATACTGTGGAGAATACTGAAGAATATTTTGACAAGAAAGAGTGCAACTAACAGCTAAAAATAACACTGATAAAGTATGATTTAGTCTGAATATTGTTGTGCTTTGACAATTTCAATTCTTATATTCTACAGTTTGTTGTAATATACTGCCAACTACAATAAAATGATATGCATGGCTATTTTGTTAATATTTTCCCAAAACAGTTCAGTATACACAGCAACAAAGCAAGACACTGCTTTACTGAAGCAGTGATTATGACTCAGAAATTATGTTTTAGATTAATGTATAGCATTTGTAATATAAAACCAAGTAAATAGTGTAAGGTTCAAAAATATTTGGAGACCCTCTTTTTATCAAGTACTCATACCAATTACCAAATTTCCAGTCATTTACTAAAGCTAAGACTGTCATCACACTCGCACAAGCTCTCTATACAACTGGCATCCATAACAGCACATACAGACCCATTAGCCTAATACTACCAGATGGACATGCAGAAATTTTGATGAAGTATACAGGAGTTCCAAATCATGCTACCACCATCTCCTCTAACTTCCTTTGACCTAAAACTTCCCTTGCCAATTACTACATAAAGTGGTGATCTGCTTTAAAAAAAAGTCTGAACTACATTAGGCTTTCAATAATAGAAATTACCTCAATACAAAGGATGTAAAAAAAAAAAAAATTAGTTATCAAATATATTGAAAATTCTTTAATTAAAATTATAAGTATGATTTGGTAATTAGAATCATCTGGATTTATGGAAGAATCAAGCTGAGGCAGAAATATGACAGAATCACAAACACACATCTGTGCAAAAATATTCAGAATTTAAATGAAAAATGTTAAAAGCTAAACAGATTCACTATACAGAACTTGTAAATGATAGAAATGGATTACAAACTAAACTACTCTTCCAATTCTCTAGTGATATTAAGGGTAGCAATTCATGATATGTTACACTTTTTCAATCTGGTTCCTTATTTCAGATAATTAAAGCCTTTAAATTTGTCTACATTCCAATGTAAAATATGAAATAATTTATACCCATAAAATTGCAATTCACTAAAGTTAACATATAAGAGAAGACTGAGCATAAACCAGTAGTGAATTTTCAAGTGAAGCCTTACTGTAAATGCTCTACTTCTGTCCTCTCAATACTATACTGGCCTTCTCTGGTGTACACCAACAATTAACAAACGATTATGTCTTAACTAAGGCACAGACTCATTTTTTCTGGCCATAATTTTCAACTCCTTGTCAGCTAAGCAGAGAACCCAAGTTTTTTTTTTTATTGAATACAGAGCTGTACTGTGAAATGAAAAATATAAATATATCATTTTGGCAAAAATGATAAACAATGTAATAGCCTTTGTAAAAATTCTTTCAAATATAAAAACTATGAACTATTGTTTCAAATGCCATGTCTCATTTGCTTAGAAGGGTCCTAGGAATTATGTAGTTCTGGTACAATGTCACTAGATGTGCAATAACTTGGATCCTGACATGATATGATTTTTACAAGTAGTTAAAATTCCTTTGGCAGTGGAATGAAACAAGCATAACAATCAATACAATAATATTTAAGAAATTATAATGGATACTAACAATAGGCCAAAGAACTTCTTATAAATATATTTATGTAGATTTGATCTTGGCAAATAAAAATTTAAGTGTCAAGAACCAATAAACACTAAATCGAGCTACATATTACCAGACCCTTAACATTTTTTCTTGCCTTGATAAGAAAAACTCCTTGATAAAAGAAGTTTTATATAATGTTGAACAACAATATGATAATTGTCTGCTATAGGTCATACCTCATTTTAAGGTAATTAAAGCAACCTCAGTATATTGCTGCAAAATTTTCTTGCTTTCTGACTTTAATTACTTGTATTGTGACTTGTTGTACAAATGTGCTTCAACATCTGTAAATATTTTGGGCTTATCAAAGTTCACATAGTAGGGCCCTGACTTAGGATGTTCCAATATGTAATGTTCCACATTTTTTATTTTTTCTTAGTTTTTATCGCATACAGTCATACTTCGCATGTGCACTTTATAGATGTGCGTATACAGTTCATATTTATTTGATGGAGATGGCCAAGAACTTTTGTTTTAATATTTGACTCTTTTATGTTGAATTATAAATAATTTTTCTTAGTTTCTACCAAATACATTCACACATAAAGAGAGCTCGCATTTATTTGGGAGAGTAGTCAAAAACTGTAGATTAAATAATTATGCTGTTTGGTTGGGCTTAGGTAGCCACTGCTAGCTGTTCCCAGGCACTGGACATGATGAGTATGTGGGGTAGAGGAGCTCGTGCCACACACACTCACAATCATGCCCATCATTACCTTCCCACACTACATAACCTTCCTTCCCCATTCTCTCTATCCTTTCCTTTCCTCCTCTCACAGTCCAGCTGCTGCTGCCCTTTCACATCTATACTGTATTGAAGCTCTTTTCAGAATAGCATTTTTTTTTTTCAACAAGTCAGCCATCTCCCACCGAGGCAGGGTGACCTAAAAAGAAAGAAAATCCCCAGAAAGAAAATACTTTCATCATCATTCAACACTTTCACCTCACTCATACATAATCAATGTCTTTGCAGAGGTGCTCAGATACGACAGTTTAGAAGTCTCTCCAAACTGTCAATATCCCAAACCCCTGATAAATTAGACACATGTGCAACTCTTGGGTATCTTTATTGTGGAAACGTTTCGCCACACAGTGGCTTCATCAGTCTGTACGTAGGAGAAATTTGAAGAACAGGAGGAGAATGAGGTAATCAGTCCCTCAACCTTGAGTCTATGTGTTCAGTCCATCAATCTTGAATAGAATGCGGCATATCAGCGGAGAGGCAGCTTATAAACCGTATGGCAGGACAGGTGCAGCAGTCATAGGTCGTGTCACATTTGTTCAATGTGGAAGTAGGTCGTGCCCAAGAATTAGGCAAGCGAAGAATTCCTAAGTATTAAGATCCCAAGAAGTTGCAGTGTCTGACAGATTTGTAGATGAATGGTTCAGAGAACCGACATGTTGATAAATTAGACACATGTGCAACTCTTGGGTATCTTTATTGTGGAAACGTTTCGCCACACAGTGGCTTCATCAGTCCGTACGTAGGAGAAATTTGAAGAACAGGAGGAGAATGAGGTAATCAGTCCCTCAACCTTGAGTCGATGTGTTCAGTCCATCAATCTTGAATAGAATGCGGCATATCAGCGGAGAGGCAGCTTATAAACCGTATGGCCTCTCCGCTGATATGCAGCATTCTATTCAAGATTGATGGACTGAACACATCGACTCAAGGTTGAGGGACTGATTACCTCATTCTCCTCCTGTTCTTCAAATTTCTCCTACGTACGGACTGATGAAGCCACTGTGTGGCGAAACGTTTCCACAATAAAGATACCCAAGATTTGCACATGTGTCTAATTTATCAACATGTCAGTTCTCTGAACCATTCATCTACAAATCTGTCAGACACTGCAACTTCTTGGGATCTTAATACTTAGGAATTCTTCGCTTGCCTAATTCTTGGGCACGACCTACTTCCACATTGAACAAATGTGACACGACCTATGACTGCTGCACCTCTCCTGCCATACGGTTTATAAGCTGCCTCTCCGCTGATATGCCGCATTCTATTCAAGATTGATGGACTGAACACATCGACTCAAGGTTGAGGGACTGATTACCTCATTCTCCTCCTGTTCTTCAAATTTCTCCTACGTACAGACTGATGAAGCCACTGTGTGGCGAAACGTTTCCACAATAAAGATACCCAAGAGTTGCACATGTGTCTAATTTATCAACATGTCGGTTCTCTGAACCATTCATCTACAAATCCCAAACCCCTCCTTTAAAGTGCAGGCATTGTACTTCCCATTTCCAGGACTCAAGTCCGGCTAACCAGCTTCCCTAAATCCCTTCACTAAATATTACCCTGCTCACACTCCAACAGCTCATCAGGTCCCAAAAATCATTCGTCTCCATTCACTCCTATCTAACACGCTCACACACGCTTGCTGGAAGTCTAAGCCCCTCTCCCACAAAACCTTCTTTACCCCCCTCCCTCCAACCTTTTCGAGGACGACCCCTACCCCTACCCGTCCTTCATGTATAGCATGTATACATTAATCAAACAATGTCTTAATACTATATGTAAGTGGCAAGGAACAGAATTAAATGTAAAGTACAGGTCAGCCATCACTAATCTGGCACTAATTTCAGTTAGTGTAATTTCAAATTTAGCTGTTGGGTTAAGTGTATTCTAACCTAACCACTCTGTGATCTGGCAGAATTACTAATCTGGTACCCTACAGGCCCCAGTGATGCCAGATTAGTGATGGATGACCTATATTGGGAAGTTAAGAATAAACTGGATCAGAAATAGAACACTGCAGTATGTCATGGGAATATATCTATTATAATAGGGGTGTCGGAAAAACAGACTTAAAGAGTTCCAAAAGCTCAACCTGTGAACAATTTTTATAAAAGCATTACTGTGGTAAGTTAGGGCCCTACTGTACAGTATAGTCATTGTTTTCAATTATCCTTAAACCCCATCTGGTAATCCTTATTGCTGATAAAATCTAGGAACTGCATTAGAGGTTAGAACAAGTTTCCAGAATTAGTTTCGTAAAATGAGGTTTCACTATACAGTACCAGAAAAAGTTTACCGAAGAAATTTTACAATTATAGTACAATATTTAATACATTCAATAAACAGCGAGAAGCTTTAGTAATACATTTTTAGCTTAAAAAAGTTGTTTATACAACATTCTGAAAACAATCCACAGTATGACACTACAATTAACAGTTTATGTCCAACAAATACAGCACTTACAGTAAATATAATGGTATGAAAAAAATAGACATTATTAAATATAAAAGCAGCCAAGACTCGCAGTGACTGCAATCATGCCGCCCCCAAAAATACAGTTTTGGACAACGGTGTGGAAGCAGAGCCAATAAATCACAAAGGATGGAGTTTCATTAGCATTGGAAACTGGCACTTTGTATACAATATTGTCTTCATCGACGGATTTGTTTTTTTACCCTCCCCAAGAGTACCCAGAAGAAAAGGTTGCGTACACCTACTGTTGAGTAATAATGCCATTCCAATTTACATATTTTTCAGTTATCCAAACAGGATATCTCCAAAATTTCAATCATGGTCAGTGGACTTTCCTTAGCTTTGTACACAGTATTTCAAATAGGAAGGATCAAGTAACACCACTCCTAATGCAGATATATTAAAGATACACTTAGTCTACACACAGCACAGATGGATTTCTACCTACCAAAAATGTAGGTCACGTTAGGTCCATCTGCTTGATAGAAGCCAACCCTATTAGGAAAATCACTGTAAATATAAATCTAACTCCATTAAACACTACATAATACACATTTCTAAAATATGTAGCAGCACGTCTAGTAGGCTCTGCAGTGCCTGAGACTAGGGGATCTTGTAATCCAGAGGTCATATGGTCAAAATTGAAGAGTTTACCAACAATTATTTAACCAAAATTCAGCACTTTATATGAAAATAAATTTTATTTAATAACCAATGATGAACAAATATCACAAAAACTGATAATTTTTGTTAGTACTGTGTATATTTTTTTTCTCAATACGTCAGCCATCTCCCACCAAGATAGGGTGACCCAAAAAAAGAAACACTTGTGTACAGACTTAAATAATGTCAAGGAGGAGGAGGAGGCTGAAGGAAGTGGAGATCTTGTATTTGAGAGCAATGTGTGATGTGAATAAATTAGAAGACAGTGTGAGGTTTTGAAAGGTAAAATTCCAAAGAGGAACTGAAATCCCCCCCCCCCCCTTTTCCCCCTCCATACTATTTTTGTAGCTCCCCCTCTATGACCATGGATATTAACAAAAATTCCAATTATCCTGTATGTAGGATAAAAACTCCTGTAGCCTTTGACCCTAAATGGAATAATTAACCCTTTCAGGGTCCAGACCCCTCAATCTGAAAAGTATCTACAGGGTCCAAGAATTAAAAAAAAATATATATATTTTATCTTATGAAATGGTAGAGAATCTTTCTCTGAAGCTAATAAAACAAAAAGTACAAAATTTGATGGAAAACTGACGAAATTACTCTCACAAATTTTACTGTGTCAGCGATGGTTATGCATCAGCGATTTTGCCCAATTTAAGTCCTATTTTAGGCCAATTACCTCGCCCCAGTCTACAAAATTCTTAGCTGTGTAGCTAGTATGTCTTCCATTTTATCAGTCGAGTACAAGAAATTGCCCAATCAACTATTTCAACTACCCAATCGATTAGAAATTGGTAATTTGGCCACTTACACACACATATCAAATTAGGGTCCAGAAAAAACAATGCAGGCATTCCTAGCACTAAAATGATATTACCTCTGTTCATCAGTTATGCTCCTAGGCTTTACACATGAATTCCATTTTGAATATTTATTCACAAAGAATATTAATTCACACAAAAAATAAAAGAATTACACTGTTATGCATTATTGTAATAATTGCATAAATGTCAGCACATTTGTGAACACATATTAGACTGACCAGTTGGATGCATATTGAACGACTGATGTGATTTGTTTACTCTGGCATATTGGCAAAAATCCAATATTTTCACTACTTTGAGCTCGATTTCAAGCTACTTCCAATCCTGAAACCAATCAAAATAATCCCTGTTTCTGTAATATATCTTCCATTCTATCAAATGATACCAAGAAACCAAGAATACAACCTTAAAAACCATCCAAAAATACACCGCACTTTTTTTTTTCCTCATTATGCTTTGCATGGGGCAGGATTATTTTTATATGGTGCACACTTACTGCATCAGCCCATTCTCTCATAGCTAGGCCCAAATTTACCATTCACAGCTTATCTGAGTGAGCTAAGCTCAATGGCATAGAACTATGGCATGGACCCTGGTCAAAGCCACAGAACTATGGCACAGACCCTGAGAGGGTTAACCCTTTCACTGTCACATCCCTTGAAATTAAAAAAAATCTGAAATGGTAAAAAATCTTTTTCTATAGGTAATAACAAAAAATTTGAATTTTGATGTAAAACTTATGAAATTACACAGGTGCAAAAGTTGGAGGTTGGGGAGCACTTTCCACAATTGCTATATCATCCACTCTGAGGCCTATTTCAGGCAAATTCTGCTGCTCAAACCAATCCCAATTCCTGGCTATTTCACTTGCATGCCTTCTGTTTTATCAACTGAGCACAAGTAATTGCCCATTTAACTATTGGAACTACCTTGTCAACTGAGCACAAGTAACTACCCAATCAACTATTGGAACTATCTTTTAAGTCAGTAATTTGACCAACTTTACACAAAATTCAACAAAACTCCAATTTAAAAACAGAGTCCAAAATAAAACTGTTAGCATTTCAGTCACTAAGGCACCCTTTCCTCTCTTTACTAATCATGTTTCTAGGCCTAACTCATGTAACACTTGCCCTCCATTTTTAATCCATCACAAAACTTAGATGTTTTATCCTATTTCTTGGCTAATATAACCAATAATAATAGGCCATGGTTTAGGCCATCCAAATAAATGAAGCAGGTCTAGTAAACACCCATAAAACAGACCAGAAAGGGAGATGTGATGGAGCTCTTACCCTTCCTTAGAACAATCCCAAAAAATCAAATGTCTCCCTATTTCTGGCCTGAAACTGACAAAGATCATCTCCATTTCACTAGTGTGTCTTTGGGTCTATCAAATGATACCAATAAATGTCCAATAAAAACCATAAAAACCACTCTTAAGAAAAAAGCCTCTAAAGTAGGTATTTTAACCCAAACACAGAATAAGAGGTTCACTATTCCCATCACGCACTGCATTGGGCAGGATTTTTTTTTATATTTTGCACTCACACTGCGCAGACCCATTCTCTCATGTCTAGGCCAAAATTTACCGATGACAGAATGTTGGAGAGGTGCTATGATTAAGACATAGATCTACATATGCAATATTAGCCTTACTGACTTATATCTATGTGGAAAAACAGTGAAAAGGTTAATGATATCCTTATAGCCTTACCTAGGTCTTCCCTCTCAGACTGACAGATTTCACTGCTATGTATTAAATATGACAGGGAAATGCATGATGGAATATGAAAAGGAAACATGGCTAGCTGATGTTTCCACCATGTAACTGTTATAAAGAATAGGATAGCAGCACATTGCTGATATATCCAATTTCTACTAAAAAATAAATCAGTGGGCAGAGATGTTGATGTGGTATTCGTACTGAGAGAGGATGGAACAGAAAAAGATGTCCATGAGTATTTATAAATCCAGGATGGAAAGAAGAAGTAGGTGTCATCCAAAAAAGGGCTAAAGGGAGAAAGAATGTAAAGGAAATCTTAAGTGGAAATGGCTTGAGCATTCAAGAAGCATGTGTAAGCATGATAAATCAGAGTGGATTATTATTATTATAATCAAAAAGAAGCACTAAACCACAAGAGCTAAATCAGAGTGGAGACAAGTGGTTTGTGAGATTTGACATGCCACTGAGTGTGAGAAAGGTAATATCTCTGAAAAGATTCAGGAAAACCGGTTAACAAAAAATCCTAACAGGTCATCGAAAAATTAAGACCTGTGCCAGGACACTGTCCAGGGAAATATTACAAGAAGAAAAACAGATTAGTTGAACCTGAGTTCTGAAGGTGGTAAGCACAATGCCTGTACTCTGAATAACAGATGAGGATACATACTGTAAACATATATTATTTTAACATATTTTCCCACCAAGACTGAGTGACCAAAACAAAAACACATTCACAACCATTTTTTGTTTCTAGCTGTTAAATTTACAAGTGCATGGAAATCACAATTAAAACAGTTCAGAGTTCAAAGAAAAAATTACACTAAAAGAGTGAAAAATCTAAAAATGCCCTCGTTGGCTGAAACAGAAAAAAAAGACAAATATATAAGCCATAAAAAAAGATATAAAAAAGTAGGTTAATAAAAGGCTCTTTTAACTTTTAACAGGGAGAACAAGTAGCCACAGCTGTAGACTGACAAAGTATCTTTCAGACATATTAAATTTTTCTGGAAGGGAAGAGTAGTGAGACAATGGAATGAATTTAAAGAGATAGCAAGTGCTACCACCCTTGGAAATTTAAATATCTATAGATTTAATTGCTATACACAGGGCACCATGAGCATAAAATCTCTTGTGGTTACAAAATAATTACAAATCCATAATTACATCTTTGAAAGTATAGGCACTGTACTTCCCACCTTCAGAACTTGAGTCCACTTAACTGGTTTTCCCTGACTTCCTTCATAGAGATAACCTTACTCACACTCCAATAGCAACCCAAAAAATTTAAGGTATATTTTTTATGGCAGGATTCAAATAATTGTTTAATCTCAAAAATTCATAATGGTGGCAATCTCTTTAATACTGACAATACGGCCAAATAAATCTAAAAACTTATTAAAGTATATCCTGTTATGTTATTATTATCTTAAAAACTGGCAATTTTATCATTGGTTGTTATAACCATAAGGCAAAATATTTCAACTCTGAATTTTAAGGACACCCTTAAAATGCTTTTTGACATTCCTGAATGACCTGGGATCATATTCCCAGAATTACCTCAGTTGTACATTAGAAGTAAAAATCTATGTAACATAACAAGCATTTATACAATAATGTGTGTTTTATACAAACTGAATATTGGGATTAAATGTTATATGAAAACATGTGTGCAGAATTCTTCATCCAAAATTAAGGAGTAGAAAACCTTTTATCATCGTATATTTGTTGCATAAGTATTATTTTGTCTATACCATGTGGCAACAAAGACAATTTGTTAGTTGAATACTAAAAGGTTCTGCATACACTCTCATAATTTGAATGTTCAACCATTTAAGCATTTATATAAGCAAAAAAGACTATGACATAAGCAGCTCATACACAAGCTTAATTTCTGCAGTAAATATCATTAACAGCAGTAAAAAAATATTTTTTTTTTCTGAAAAGATGGTCTTTTTATCTCAATGGCAAGCTCTGGATTACTTTTATTTTTGGAGTTATCATACTGACTAATGAGTATTAACTGCATTAAAAAAAATCAAGGTTCAACATAGATGATGAAAAAACAAGGATGTGAAAATAAAGCCATCATAACATTTTGAAGCATGAAAAACTTTTCTCCAGAAGTTTCCATGAATTGCTGATAGGAATAAAAATCTGTCTGTATAACTTGTGTCATACCAGTACTGTAATAGACTCTTCAACCACTTTTTGTTTTTTTTGTCCAGCAAATATTATTACATCCATCTACATGCACACTTGGGCTCGCTCCAGCATCTGCTTCACATATTAAGACCACAGCACTATCTGGTACAGCCTGGTGAGGAACAAATGCAAAGGAGGTAACAGACACTGAGGTTTATGGAACCCTCCACAGAATGTAGTTTTTAATTCTTCAGAATGTTATATTCAGTACACAGGCTCTATGCATTATTAACCCTTAAATAATCCAAACGTATATATAGGTTTACCTGCGCAGCACCCCAAATATTTTGAGAAAAAACAATCGGTTTTTTATAGGAAAAAAGAGCATGTGGTACTCAGGCATCCCAAATTTTTTTCATATGGCGCACACTCATTCTCTCATGTCTAGGCAACTCAGGCCTATTGTGCCAATGTTGAATAAATGACAAACAAAACTTATACATACGTTTGGGGCACTACGTGAGAGAACGCATATATACATTTGGACCGTTTAAGAGTTAATAAGAACCCTCCACAGAGAGTAGCTTTTAATTCTTCAAAACATTATACTTAGTATTCATTTCTATGAATTACTAATAGGAACCCTACCATCAGCATCCATAACCATTGCAGAGGCAGTCAAATTCTTAACAAGGATTCTCAGCCAACTGTGACAAGAAAAAACTCTTGACCTGTGACATTGGCAATATATATCAAATGCTGAATACATATATGTGGATGCAATCAGAAGATCTCTCAGTAAGACCCTGGGCAAAATGCATCATTCAGAGGTAGGGGATTTTGCTTAAGATTATCTCATGGTAACCAGAAAAATCCTGAATATTGCGCTTTTTCACTTGCTGGATGAAAAAGTTTTCCAAGAGTCTATTACTAGTGGTCTACAAATTATACAGGTTGCTATTCCTATTAGTGATTATTGGAACCTGAATACAGAAATATATAAATATACATTATGTACCGTACAAGTGAGATAATTTGTGAAATATGATTAATCATTTAACTGTAGCCTCTTTAATGACCAACTCCTGTAACATTGCATGGAGTTATGATTCATTCAGGCTAAAATTTTGCCAACTGCAAGAAAACACTAAACTGACTGCTAACTTAAGCTTTTGCTACCTGTGATGACTGCCTCCTCTGCTAAAACCAGAAGTTCCATCAGGGCCTTTTGGAAACCTTACAACCTCAACATTATTCTGGGGTTCCCTCTGAATGTTAACCATATGATTTCCAGGAGAACTTCTGAAAATTAAAAGAATATTTTGGTGAAAGAAGTGAAAGAAAAGGAAAATTTGTGGTGAAAAATATTTTTTTTTCAACAAGTCGGCCGTCTCCCACCGAGGCAGGGTGACCCAAAAAGAAAATCCCCAAAAAGAAAATACTTTCATCATCATTCAAGACTTTCACCTCACTCATACATAATCACTGTTTTTGCAGAAGTGCCAAGATACAACAGTTTAGAAGCACATATAAAGATTAAGAATCTTGGTGGAGGCTGCCACAACCTGGCCAGTACGACTATAACATATCCCTCCAAACTGCCAATATCCCAAATCCCTCCTTTAAAGTTCAGGCATTGTACTTCCCATTTCCAGTACTCAAGTCTGGCTATATAAAAATAACCAGAATATAAAAATATTTTTACGAAGTATTAAATATCCCATTAACTTTAACTAATGCATATGTTTGACAACTCACTGTTCATAAATTTATCTTACCCAGTTAACATTGGTTCTTCCACAGACTTGGAAGAGGATCCCATGATACGCAATCGTGCAGCAGCGTAATCTGCTTCTCTCTGAATGATAAATGAAAAGATATCAGTGAAATAAATACTACAATAACCAGAAATCACAAATAAAGAAACAATATTAAATAAACAAGTGGATAAATTCAAAAGATAACCCTAGACGGTGGTGGTGATAGTGGTAGTGACGGTGGTGGTGACAGTGGTGGTGGTGGTGACGGTGGTGGTGATGGTGACAATGGTGGTGGCGGTGGCAGAGACAGTGGTGGTGATGGTGGTGGTGATGGTGGTGGTGGTGACAGTGGTGGTGGTGATGGTGGTGGTGGTGACAGTGATGGTGGTGGTGATGGTGACGATGGTGGTGATGGTGACGATGGTGGTGATGGTGACGATGATGATGGTGGTGGTGGTGGTGGTGGTGGTGGTGGTGATGGTGGTGGTAACAATGATGGTGGTGGTGGTGGTGATGGTGGTGGTAACAATGATGGTGGTGGTGATGATGATGATGACACTGATGGTGGTAGTGATGATGATGACTGATGATGATATCCTATGGAAAAACTGATCCTCAGAGGATACTACAAAACTGTTCTTTGCAAACAGCATGGTAGAACAATAGAACAATTTACAGGACAAGGTTGGCAAGTGCTAAAACCACTAGAACATCTAAAAATATTCCAACTGATTAGACACTAAAGATGGGATACCACAAGCTTTGCTTCTGAGGCTACATATATGTAATCACTAACAGGCTAAAATGAACCAAATGTAGCATCCATCACACCATCATGTGTCAACATGAAAAAAATAAATGCAAATATTTGCTTAATAATTATTAATTTGTCAGAAAATATGCCAGTACGTACTTATTGGATATTACCTATTTAAAATCAACTGATTCTGACCATACCTGCTCTAAAGATTTTTGTTGTATTGGCTTTGGTTTATTTTCTTCAGAACTTCCTGCATCACCAAGTATTCTCAATCTTGCTTCTGCATATTCCTGCTGTCTCTGTAATGTACTTGCATTAATTAGTAAATGATTTACAAATTAATATTGAAGAAAAAAAAAAGGCACAATATCAGGACTGGAACAATACACAAATAATCCACACAGGAGAAACTTAAAATGTCTTGGTCCAACTTGGATCATTAACTAGTCACACTAACACACAAAGGTAAGGGAGCCAGTATATACATACAAGAAGAGGGCAGGAAACGAAACGTCATTGTAAGTCTTTCTCCTATGTGCAGGTTATTTGTGAATTAATATTAGCTTGCCTTGCTTTATTATCCTTTCAATTTATGTATCTATCCATTATCTTCAGTTCCAGTCCCATAGCACATGGAAGGAATCAGTTATAATGTATAGAAATCTACATCTTAAGTAACTGATTGTTCATCAATTTACTGAGAGCCAAAATGAGCAAATTAATTCTTAGAAAATTGCTTGATAAAATTATACTGCCCAAATATGTTACTCTATGAACAGTAGAAAACTAACACACAGCCGCATAAACTCAAAGCCACCTCTAATTAAATCCTGTACTTGAAGAAAAATCTATAGTACCTGCTCGAGTGTTTTTACAGGTTGCTTCTGCTTAATGTTAATCAACCCATTAGGAGATGTATCAGATTTCTCTTGCGGTCTTCTTAAAATCATGATCTTCGGTTCTTGTGTCATAAAAGGGGTGCGTGAGGTGTCCTCACAGGTAACAACGTGAGTCCTGTATGAGTCAGAGTAATTTGTAAGCAAAAGAAAGAAAGGAAATGGCAGAGTAATGTGTTTTAATTAGATTTTTTTTAAAAAATCTAACAAAAGCACTGAACTGAAAGTATATTTTTAACTACCATTAACAAGGCTTTATGTGAACACATGACCCTTCAAGAACAGCTCTTGACCCAAGGAACTGGACATGATCTCCCTTTCATTGGATCAAATTTGATCTCCTATTATCTCAGGAGCTGAATGACCCCTGCAGGTTTAACCCTCCAAATGTAATAATGAAATATGATCCTCTGAAGAATCAAAGATGACCATACAGCATATCACAAATACAGATATTGAGAATTTATTAAAATATATGATAAGCAAAAAGGGCACTTTGTAAGAATGGAAATAAAGTTCTTTGCACACTCCACAATAAGGTGGCAATGAATGTAAAATAACTACAGTTGTTCTGTACATTTAACAGTGATCAGGAACTACTGGTGCTGCACAGTATTCTCTCATTTACTACTTTTAATAGCCATATCTCACACTTATCAAATTTAAAACCTGTTAAGTATACACTTTGTCCACTTCTAGATATTCATCAGGGAAGGTTCAATTATTATTATACTTTTAGCCAAGCACTAAACCCGTAAGAGTCATACAGTGCTAAGGAAGGTTCAAGCAGATGCTTTTCTCTGACCTTTCCAGCCCAATGTGTCCACCTTCCGATCGTGAGGTGTACCGCAAATACAAGACCCTTCATTCTGGTAATAGAGTTAGCCTATTAGGTTTCAACAGTGACACTTTAATTTATGTAGTTAGTACAAAAAATCCTCAAATTACAAAAGTTGCATCCCTGGTGTTTCAACAAGCAGTTTTCCTATAAAAAAAATATGACAAAAAGGATGGTTAAACTGCAAGAATGTTCATACTATGTATAGGCAGATGCAAAAATTAATTACATTTTTAAGTGACCTGTAAGTGCTTATAAGCATCAGTTGGGGCATTAGCAAGTTGAGAACCTCTTGTACTTTCTCTTTATTGGAATCATTCACTGACAAGAGAGGCAGAGATCTAGCCATTTAAGGTTCACATTTTTTCAAGCTCTTTCTTGTCTAGATCTAGCCACTTAAGGCTCACATTTGTTCAAGCTCTTTTTCTAGATCTAACCACTTAAGGTCCACATTTGTTTAGGTTCTTTCTTTTTCTAATACTATTTTTACTTGATTATAAGAGTTTTGTAATTATAGACCTTGCTTGATTACTGTTTCCCAACATCTTCATTCTTAACCCGTAAACGGTCCAAACGTATATATACGTTTTTTCAACATTTGAAAGTATGTAAAAAAAGTAGATCTTTTTTTTTTTTTTACATTTGAAAATGTGTAAAAAAAACTTTGATCTACTTTTTTTTTGTTACATTTGAAAATATGTAAAAAAAGTAGATCTACTTTTGGAGCACTACGCATATGAACGTAGATCTGCTTGGACCGTTTATGGGTTAAGATTGAATTTGGTCAATGGTGTTTTTTTATGGAGGAGTCATATCAAGTCTCAAGGGATGACAGCACAGGTTCAGCAAATATTCTGGAAGATGGATGAGCTTGTGTAGAGTCAAACAACCCACATTACTGTTGTTCCTTCCTACTATGGCCGGTATCCTTACAGCCTGATTCAGGAGAAATAAAAATGATGACTGATGTTTTTTATTACATACATCAGTTAAGCTGTTTTCTTATATTAGGGTGACTTAATATCATTATTATATTCTTGGGAAATACAGAGTCTGTAGAAAGCATACAGTGCCTGGGAAACAGAAGGTAATCAGGTTTGATCAAAGGGCAGGGAGGGTAGCTTTAATTCTCTGAATCAAGAGAGCCCCTCATCAGCATCAAGGTATTTCTCCTTGAAGGGACAATGCGTGTAGTTAATCATAAATGGCTCATCAGAATCCTACTATACACCAGTATTTTCTTTAGCTAAATTTTCCACTTTTAAGTTAACCCACTCACAGCCCAGATAGGGGCAAAACTCATATTAATACTTACAATTGTAAATTAATAAAAACAATCATGCTTTATGTGACTTCACTATTGCGTAATGTTTAATTTCCATTAGTAATTCAATATATATGCAATACACATTCATCGTATGCAACCAGTAAGGTTCGCAAAGCACATTAAAGATTGTGTGAAATTAAGTGTTACTGCATGACTGAGCCTAGTTCAACTACCATGGGCTTGGAATACGTTAACAGCATAAAACGAGGGATACGAACACGAAAAACTTGTAAATAAATACTTACGAGTGCATTGTTGACTCTAATTGAGAGTTTTTTATTGCCAATTTTTCTAAACGTTCTTCTAACACAGCCTGAAAATTATAGAAACGTATATACCATATATTCATATTTATGATATATAATTCTGGATTTGTCAGTTAAAAATAGGAGAGGAGAGTTATTAAATGGAGAGTTAGAGGTATTGGGAAGATGGAAGGAATATTTTGAGGAATTGTTAAATGTTGATGAAGATAGGGAAGCTGTGATTTCGTGTATAGGGCAAGGAGGAATAACATCTTGTAGGAGTGAGGAAGAGCCAGTTGTGAGTGTGGGGGAAGTTCGTGAGGCAGTAGGTAAAATGAAAGGGGGTAAGGCAGCCGGGATTGATGGGATAAAGATAGAAATGTTAAAAGCAGGTGGGGATATAGTTTTGGAGTGGTTGGTGCAATTATTTAATAAATGTATGGAAGAGGGTAAGGTACCTAGGGATTGGCAGAGAGCATGCATAGTTCCTTTGTATAAAGGCAAAGGGGATAAAAGAGAGTGCAAAAATTATAGGGGGATAAGTCTGTTGAGTGTACCTGGTAAAGTGTATGGTAGAGTTATAATTGAAAGAATTAAGAGTAAGACGGAGAATAGGATAGCAGATGAACAAGGAGGCTTTAGGAAAGGTAGGGGATGTGTGGACCAGGTATTTACAGTGAAACATATAAGTGAACAGTATTTAGATAAGGCTAAAGAGGTCTTTGTGGCATTTATGGATTTGGAAAAGGCGTATGACAGGGTGGATAGGGGGGCAATGTGGCAGATGTTGCAAGTGTATGGTGTAGGAGGTAGGTTACTGAAAGCAGTGAAGAGTTTTTACGAGGATAGTGAGGCTCAAGTTAGAGTATGTAGGAAAGAGGGAAATTTTTTCCCAGTAAAAGTAGGCCTTAGACAAGGATGTGTGATGTCACCGTGGTTGTTTAATATATTTATAGATGGGGTTGTAAGAGAAGTAAATGCGAGGGTCTTGGCAAGAGGCGTGGAGTTAAAAGATAAAGAATCACACACAAAGTGGGAGTTGTCACAGCTGCTCTTTGCTGACGACACTGTGCTCTTGGGAGATTCTGAAGAGAAGTTGCAGAGATTGGTGGATGAATTTGGTAGGGTGTGCAAAAGAAGAAAATTAAAGGTGAATACAGGAAAGAGTAAGGTTATGAGGATAACAAAAAGATTAGGTGATGAAAGATTGAATATCAGATTGGAGGGAGAGAGTATGGAGGAGGTGAACGTATTCAGATATTTGGGAGTGGACGTGTCAGCGGATGGGTCTATGAAAGATGAGGTGAATCATAGAATTGATGAGGGAAAAAGAGTGAGTGGTGCACTTAGGAGTCTGTGGAGACAAAGAACTTTGTCCTTGGAGGCAAAGAGGGGAATGTATGAGAGTATAGTTTTACCAACGCTCTTATATGGGTGTGAAGCGTGGGTGATGAATGTTGCAGCGAGGAGAAGGCTGGAGGCAGTGGAGATGTCATGTCTGAGGGCAATGTGTGGTGTGAATATAATGCAGAGAATTCGTAGTTTGGAAGTTAGGAGGAGGTGCGGGATTACCAAAACTGTTGTCCAGAGGGCTGAGGAAGGGTTGTTGAGGTGGTTCGGACATGTAGAGAGAATGGAGCGAAACAGAATGACTTCAAGAGTGTATCAGTCTGTAGTGGAAGGAAGGCGGGGTAGGGGTCGGCCTAGGAAGGGTTGGAGGGAGGGGGTAAAGGAGGTTTTGTGTGCGAGGGGCTTGGACTTCCAGCAGGCATGCGTGAGCGTGTTTGATAGGAGTGAATGGAGACAAATGGTTTTTAATACTTGACGTGCTGTTGGAGTGTGAGCAAAGTAACATTTATGAAGGGATTCAGGGAAACCGGCAGGCCGGACTTGAGTCCTGGAGATGGGAAGTACAGTGCCTGCACTCTGAAGGAGGGGTGTTAATGTTGCAGTTTAAAAACTGTAGTGTAAAGCACCCTTCTGGCAAGACAGTGATGGAGTGAATGATGGTGAAAGTTTTTCTTTTTCGGGCCACCCTGCCTTGGTGGGAATCGGCCGGTGTGATAATAAAAAAAAAAAAAAAATAATTATTACTACATAAAAGTTCTTAACTACTGTACATATGTCTCAGGCAAAATAGTTTTCTACATCTCTGATGCCTTAAATTATCTAAGAACTTTTCGTTTCCTTTATATTATGTATATTTATAGGAAGTGTTTAACCCATAAGGGTTATACAGTACCTGGGAAAGGGGGCAATCAGGTTTGATCAAAGTAGAAAACAGCTCCAACTGTTAGGATCAAGAACTCTTCACTAGCATCAAAAGCCAAAACTTTCCCCCATATGCTTCTGTGAACTCCTACCATATAATAATGACTTAACAAATAAAATTATCTAAAGAAGTTGCTTCCATTCCCAGGGGTTACATTCCTGTCTCTGGTCTCTCTTCTCCAGTTCCAACTTTTATTACTCTAAACTTATTGAAATTAAACTTAAGGAGCCACTTTGTGGAACCATTCCTGCAGTTAGTCTGGGCCCTCATGTATTCTCCTGAAATCCTCTTTTATCTGTAACATATGCATGATTTTTGCATTATCCACAGATAGGATTAGATCCTCATCAGCAGGTCTTTAGCATACACAAGGGACAGTATAGGTCCTAAAGCTCCTTCCCTCAATTTCACTCATTGTCAGTTATTTGCATATTCCTTGATCAATGCTTGTCACTCATATTTTATATTTATATTTATACATACATATATACATACATTACATACATACATATATACATACATTACTTACATACATATATACATACATTACATACATACATATATACATACATTACATATATACATACATTACATATATACATACATTACATATATACATACATTACATATATACATACACACATATATTACATACAACCATGATCCTGACTGATTTCTACTGTATCTTACAGTTAGATTTTCAATAATAAGATATAAAAAGACCCCCAATGAAACTATGTCACATTGACAGACTTTTTGGGGGTTATCCTAAGTAATTTACAAATGGGACTCTCTATATAGTAGTATGTCATTGACATCAGCTAGGCATGTATATCTTGCACACATACTTGTAGAAATAAACTATTATTATTATTATCATTATTATTATTATTATATTACTATGTATGATAAGAGTAGTGAGGAGCTTACTACTATTATGTGCGGGTTATTTGTGTATTGTTCTAGTCACGGTATTATGTCTTTTTTTGTTATTTATAATAGTAGTCATATTCACCTAAATTTGTGTAACTGTATTTGTGTGTACCCCTGCCTAAATAAACTTATTTATATACACATATATACAATATGTAAATAAGTTTATATTTAGGCTTTGCATTATTATTATTACTGTTACAATCAAAACTAAGCACTAAATACACAAGGGTCATATAATTGTATGCTTTGCATATATAACACACTTTCATTTTTTTACAATAGTGTGGAGGGCACACAGGCTGGCCGCTAGTAGTGCAGCTGTCTTGCAATTACCAGATGAAGGATTAAGCCTCCACCTCTTTGTGGTAAATGATCCAAGCAGGCTTGACACTTCATGTAAATAAATATATATGTAAATACATATATATGTAAATGCATATATATAAATAAATATATGTTGTGTGCACATAAAATACAAATTTATTTCAACATGATACACTGTTTATACAGAAATAGGTAAGTAAAGTAAGTAAGGAACGTAAACTAAAATAAAGTAAGTAAATAAGTAAGTTTATTCAGGTATAGGTACACATAAATTATCATACATAGGTGCATGTGTAGACTACCTAGGATAACACTTGAGTGCAAGTTGAAAGCCCAAGGTTATGCAGAGCATAGTAAATTATTATTACACAGTTCATACAGATGAGTTATTTAGTTTTAACTTTTAAGGTTTAAATATTACAAGGACCCCAATGGAAACAGACTTGTCAGACTTTTTTTGGGGTTACCCTAGGAAATTTACACCATGTATGATAATTGTATTTATATGTACCTGTGCTTAAGAAACTTACTTAAGCGCTAAACCCACAAAGGTCAACGCAACAGTAGTAAAAACGCGACTTGACTTCCATATCTGCCTCAACAACTGCCAGATGAACCATTTGCCATATAACCCCTAGAATGTTGCAGATTAAGGCAAGAACTAATTGGAAACACTTTTACCGCCAGTAATAACTTCTCCTGACGACACAAAAGAGAACATTTGTCAAACATCTGGTGCCAAAAAACCCGACCCCTGGATGCAGGCACTCCAAGAAGGGACGTGCCATGCTCCTATTTAACCGCTTTCCACAGCAACTAACACCTTAGTGGCACCTCTGAGTGCCTGGCATGTAGCCAAACATGCAGAGGGACAGTGACAACCAGTCGACTGGTTGTGACTGTAAAGAGATGGCGGAAAATCCAACACGGGAGATGGTGTACCTCCCTCTACAGTCAGTCAGTCAAGACTACTGTGCTCCCTGAGGCTCTCCACCAGCGAGCTTCCCTTCAATTATTATTATTATAATCAAGGGGAAGCGCTAAACCCGGAGGATTATACAGCGCCTGGGAGGATGGGGTGTGGAAGGCATTCAGGCTTAATTCGGGGAACTGGAGCACAGATCCAATTTCCTAAATCAAGAGCCCCTCACCAACATCAAGGAACCTTCCTTGAGGGGGCTTCCCTTCAAAACAGCGACAACTGCCGCACATTTCGCCCCTTGTCGCATATGTCTCCCGGGAATTGGCCTCCCGTTAGCCAATTTACCGAGTTTTCATCGATATCCTCCCAGTTGTCGAGAAGGTCATCATCCTGCTCGGCGGCCATTGTTGTTGTTTTTGATGCTTAACAAAGACGACGCGACCTGCGAACTTTACTTATTACTTAATTAAATAACTAAGTAAGTAAGTTTATTCAGGTATACAAAATACAGTTATATACTATCAGGCGAAGTGACTTATTTCCATTGGGGTCCTTTTAATACCTTATTATTATAATATAAAGGAGATAATATCTTATTATTCTAATTAAGTTTGTTTAGGTGCTGGTGCACATAATTACAATTATTATACGTGGTAAATTAGGTGTAAAATACCTAGGATAAACCAAAAAAGTTAGTCCGAGTGACTTATTTCCATTGGGGCTCTTTAAGTAAGAGTAAACGTAAATAAAAGCAAGAAACGGTAAGTAAAAGTGTAAGTAAAATTAAAGTAAGTTTATTTAGATACACTAATGCAATTTTTGGATAAGTAAATTTATTTAGGAACAGGTACACATAAGTACAATTATTATGCATAGCGTAAATTACCTAGGATAACCCCAAAATAAGGTCAAAGTTACTTATTTCCATTTGGGTCAAAGTGACTTATTTCCCGTGACGATGAGGGACTTATTTCCCGTGACGATGAGGGGGTACTTGTACTTACCTGGAGTTTACCTGGAGAGAGTTCCGGGGGTCAACGCCCCCGCGGCCCGGTCTGTGACCAGGCCTCCTATCTCATAGGAGACTTAGGTCTCGAGACACTCCCCAGATAAATCAGACACATGTGCAACTCTTGGGTATCTTTATTGAGGAAACGTTTCGCCACACAGTGGCTTCGTCAGTCCATACAAAGGAGAATCTTGAAGAACAGGAGGAGATTGAGGTAATCAGTCCCTCAACCTTGAATCGATGTGGTCAGTCCATCAATCTTGAATAGAATACGGCATATGTGCGGAGAAGGAGCTTATAAACCGTATGGCAGGAGAGGTGCAGCACCTCTCCTGCCTACGGTTCTTCTATGGAGGTCTTTAGGTCTTCAACAGGTTGTATGGTAATCAGTCTGTCAAGTCTCTTCAAGAAGACAGTCCTCTTAGCTCGTAAGGCAGGAGAGGACATGACTTTGAAGCCACGGTCTGATAGAGTGGACAAAGCGGAGGAGGTCAGTAGTTTTTCAGCTTCAACATCGTCTTCACAGACAATAATGAAGGCTTCGTGGAGTGAGAGGATGGTATTACTCTTGACCTGTAGACCCCTGATTACCACAGCAAGGGCAAGCTTGGTGGAGTCATTGATCGTACCACTGGATGGTTTTATCTTGACTCTGTTGGAGAAACTCATCTTGGGACAGTAACAGTCAAGGTGACACACACAGGAGATGGTTCACCCATCAGTAAAAATGGGTACCTGGGTGTTAGTGGACTGGTGCGGGTCGCATACTGGGACAAAACTGACCAGATTTGCCTGAAATGTTCTGCATAACAAGTGGCTTTCTATATAGTAGTATGTCATTGATGTCAGCTATGGTCTATATACCTTGTACATGTACTTGTAGAAATAAAGGTATTATATTAGTATATTGTAAGCCAAGCATTCCCAAATTACGTGTTTTTGGCGCGTGTCATACTCCGCGCCCCGCGCGGCCAGCTTCCCGTTCTTTAGTTCCAACCAATCACAAGCCTTCCCTGAGTCTCTTCAGCTAAGTACAGTTCGCTTCTGCCGCCTTCCCATTGGTTGAGAGATCAAAATATAAACACTGGTGGCTTGGCTTCGCCCACACACGCATTTTTCCCTCCACTCTTACTAATCTACTCTTGGATTATACATTCTACAATGTCGGTAAGTACTGATTGTTGTGTTTAGTGCTTACATGAATAGCTTAGGCATATTTTGATATATACCTAAAGTCCGTGTGAAGCATAATATGAGTGTAGCATGCAGTTGAAAAAAGTGCAAGCATTTTAGTCCGAATTATTTCGGTCTTGCGCGAGTTTCCAGGAATGTCCAATTTTAGTCAAATAAATATTTATAAAAAATTTTCAATTGCATATATGAACTCTGTAGTGGTCTCGATTTATACAGGAGGTTTCTATTGTCCTTCCAGTTCCATGAGAGGCTGTTTTATGGGGAGCAGTCGACCAGCAGGTCGAGGTATGTCTGCGTTTCTGAAGACAGTGACTCGGAACCAGAGGTAGACGAACCAGAATTGCTGGATAGTGGTGATGAATACTTGCCACCGGATGCACAGGATGCAGAGATGTCAAGTGATGATGAGGAGGAAGAAAGGAAAGAAAGGCCAGCCAAAAAAGCAGAAAGTAATGAGGAAAAAGAAAACTTTTAGGATTGAGGAATACCCGGATGAGGAAGAGATCCATGAGAATATTGCTCTTCAAGTTTCATCTCAGTGGACCGTAGATGACATTCAAAATGATCCTTTGCCGGCATATGAACATGAAAAGCCTCTTGCAATTAGGTCTCCATATGAGTATTTTCGTATGTTCGTTACTCCAGCCATGATAGATAACATAGCATATCAAACAAATTTGTATGCAAGGCAAAAAGACGTAAATAGTACTTTTTCAACAGATTCTGAAGAGATCTTGAGGTTCATAGGTATTTTGTTGTTCATGGGTATTGCTTCACTACCATCCCTCGAAGACTATTGGAAAGCTGCTTTTAGGATCCCACAGGTTGTAGATAGCATGGCGTCTAAGAGGTTTAGGTACCTTAGAAGTCATATTCATTTCAATGACAACACAAAAAAGGATAATGACAGATTCTACAAAGTAAGGCCTCTTTACACTGAACTAACTAATGCTTGCTTGAAAATTCCAGCTACACCCAAGCAATCTATTGATGAAGTCATGGTTGGTTTCAAGGGTAAAACTGCTGGAAACCTAAGGCAGTACATCAAAACAAAACCAGATAAGTGGGGTTTCAAACTTTTTTGTCGTGCAAGTCAAGATGGACTCATACATGATATACTCATGTATCAAGGCACAACAACTTTTGACACACATCCCATACAGCTTCCACAGGAAGAATCTAAACTTCCAATAAGTACAAAGATTGTTCTGGTACTTGCACAAACTATGAACAAGACCAACACATCAGCAATCTATGCTGACAATTTCTTTTCAAGTATACCTTTGGTCAAGCTACTAAGAGATAAGTATAACTGCAGATACACTGGAACAGTACGTGACAATAGATGTGGTAAGCCAGATCTGGCGCCTATCAAACAAATGGAAAGGAACACTGTGGTCAGGGGCAATTTTTGCTTCAACAACAATGATGGTGTCCTTGTTGTAAGATGGAAGGACACCAAAGTTGTGACTTTAGTGACAACTGATATTGGGGTCGAGCCTCTGAGTCTTGTTGACAGATATAACAGGGTTACAAAGAGGAAAGACCAAATATCGTGCCCTGCAGTCATCAAGAACTATAATGCAAACATGGGAGGTATTGACAAAAGCAACATGTTGGTGCATCTCTACAAAACACCAATGAAATCAAAACGTTGGTACATGCGGCTATTTGCCTATATTCTTGATCTTGCTGTTGTGAATGCATGGCTGCTTTATTGCCGTGATTCTCGAGCAATAAAGCAAAAGTGTATGCAACTGAAGTATTTCAGGAATTGTATCTCTGAAATTGCAAGGTCTAAAGGACAAAACCTTAGAGGCAGCATCCTAAGAACAACTCCAAGACCTTCACCAACTAATTCACCATGTACTTCCAATGGTGTTGGCATAGTGAAACCTGGGAGGGGAAAACGTACAGAAATGCCTGAAGACAGTGTTAGGAAAGACCTTAGTCTAATGCACTTCCCAATGGCAGGGCAAAGGCCGTTTACTTGCAAGTATTGCAGCAACACGAAGAAACCGGTAACATCGTCATTCGTGTGTAGTGTATGCAAAGTAAATCTGTGCATAAAGACGGATAGAAATTGTTTCTCAGACTTCCATCTTTCCATTTAGCAATATAGAATCATTGGTCTTCCAAATGAATCTCAGGAATATAGGGATTGAAACTTGCATCACTTTGCAATTTGGCATTGTTGATATTTGCTTCCTTTTTATATTTTTGTAACAATTAAAAAATGTTTTGATACAAGTTCCATTTATGTTTTTTATATTGTCTGTTTGTATATTAAATTTAAAAAATTGTTTTGGTGTGTTTTATTAACAATTGCAAGTTTGCAACATAAAATTTTTTAATCCCTTTGTCGGGCGCAGCCGAATATTTTCGGTCTTCGGAGATTAGCAATTGCTCGAAAACTAACCATCAGAAATCAATTTATATGGGATCAGTGATCTTGTATTGAGTTACTCTATCCACCATAGGGAGTTCAGTTCGAATTTCAAATTTTCGGACCCCTTGCGCGATGAAGGGTTAAAGCATTCTAACAGGATATGCTTCAGTCCTGGGCTCTTGTTCACTCCTTTAGTACCAGGAGTAAAACGTACAGCAATAAAATGTCTTGTTATTTTAATAATTAAAACTATTTGCTAAACCCACAAGCGTCATACAGCTCTGCTAAAATGTCTTAAGGGTTTGCACACATGTTCTTTTCTTCAGCTTGTTGGTATCATAACTCAGTTTTTTAAGAAAATAGGCCCCTTAGCCAGATCAGCCAGGCTGTGGTTTGTATGTTATAATAATAATAATAATAATATCTTTATTTACTACAAGGTATAGTCCTAGCTGACAACAATGACATACTACTATATAGAAACTCCCTTGTTATGCTCTGCATTTCGGGCAAATTAGGTCAGTGTCCCGGGATGCGACCCACACCAGTCGACTAACACCCAGGTACCCATTTTACTGATGGGGAACATAGACAACAGGTGGAAAGAAACACGTCCAATGTTTCTACTCTGGCTGGAAATCGAACCCAGGCCCTCGCCGTGTGAAGCGAGAGCGTTAGCCACCAGGCCACCAGAGACCTGATTGCGTGCAGCCAGCAATAACAGCCTCGTTGATCAGGCCCTGATCCACTGGTAGGCCTGGCGTGGACCGGGCCGCAGGAGTGTTGATCCCCAGAATACCGTCCAGGTAGACTCCAGGTGGCCCATGGTACACAGATCCAACCTGCATACCCATGCAACCTATATTTAAAGCTATCCAAAGTTCTCTCTTTGGCAATGGTACCTGGGCATTTATTGTACTCATCTATAAGTTTATTGCCAAACCAGTATTTCATATATAGTACTTTCTTTATCAACTCTTTCCTCCTCAATGGCTGTCTCCCATCTAGTCAAGGTGACCCTAAAAAAATACATTCATTATCATTCAATTGCTGTCTTGCTAGAAGTGTGCTGATATCACAATTCAGATAACCTGACTGTTACATCCCCACCCATCCTTCAGAGTGCAGGCACTGCCCTTCCCACCTCCAAGACACCAGTCCAGCTAACCGGTTTCCCCCTAAATCAATTCATAAGTGTTATCTTCCTTACATTCAAACAGCCTATCCATTTAAAGCCTCTTGTCTCCTTTCACTCTTATATAACACACTTACACAATCCTGTTGGATGTTCAAGCCCCTAAAACCCAAAGCCTCCTTTATTCTCTCTTCCAGCCATTCTTGTGATGACCTCCTTCCCCTTCTACTTTCCACCACAAATTTATACACCCTCTTTGTCATCATATCCATCTCCATGCCTAAACTGCCTCAAATTATTATATCATAATTAAGTGCTAAACTCATAAGGGTCATACAGTGCTGCAAACTACTTAAAAATAGTTATTCTTCTTCTCATTATTATTATTTTGAAGGTCTAAAGATATAAGGGTCATATATAAATGGGAGAAAATCATGATCAGCCCAAATAAGGAGATGGCAGGTTCACTTCCTTGTTTCAAGAGCTCCTAACCACTATGAATGCCCCTCCATTGATGCCAGCCAAACTTTAAAACAAAACTCAAAGACTCAAATTTTGTTATGAAGATATTTTTCCCCTTAACATACATTAAATACATTTGATGTTGCATTGAAGAAAACTATTTCTGACAATTCATTGAGTTTAATGCCATAAAAACATACAATTTGTGTCATATGTTATTTACTATATATCTTATTCATAAAACAGATAAAATAATTGTTCTACATAAAGATATTACATAAATAATATAAAAATAAGATGTTAAAAAATCTAGTAGTGTAATAAGATCCCTGTATCCATGGGGGATACATTCTAAAGACTTGCTGTAGATACCAAAACTGTGGATAGTAGTAAACCCTAATGAAAGTCCTATGCATACCTATCATAAAGTTTAATTGATAGATTATGCACAATAAGTGGAGAATTATCACTTTTTCACTGATGGGAAGCACTTCAGGCTTCTCTTAGGCTTTGAAGAATTGCTAGCTTTTCTACTTTTATGCTTTGGAGCCATTATTATGCAAAATTAAGAGGTATTTTTTGGCCACATTAAACAGTGGACAACTGAAACCACACATACCCCAGTCAGTGGATATGGGGGTTCTACTGCAGTTATAAATATTGTTTTTGGTACATAAAGTAATAGGATTGTTGATACAAACATAATTTTACAATATAGCCACTTATTCTAATACACTTTATATAATAAGAGTATAAGAAATATTATATCAATCATTTTCAAAATTCTCTTGCAGGAATAAGTAATACATAAACTGAATACCGTACTGCTCTTCATCTATTTCAAAATAAGCAACTGATTTGCTATGGGTATAATTTGCATACCAAAATATCAAGTAAACATAACATGTGGAACAATATAATATTGTAAAGAGGGGGGGCTTTAATTTCACTTATTCTCTTAATATTTAATAAAGACGATAAATCTGGTAACACTAACAGTGCAGTACCCCTGAATGAAGTCATTGTTTTTTTTGGCTACAGATAACAAAAATTTTAAAATCTCTAATCTATGCAGTTTTCATTTATGGAAGAATATCATACACAGTACATATCTCAACATTATGCTGAAGTGAAAAGATCCTTAAACAGAATTAAATATTATTACAGTATTCAAGAATTTTACTTGGCTAACCAAAGAAACATTTTCATTTTGAACACATGACCCTGAGTTTCTTTTTTTTAATATACATAACTAATATAGTACTGTATTATGTTTATAAGGAAGCACAGTATTTCATTTTCCTAGTTCAAAAGCTGACATCGCTCAAAGGGGCATCCCATATAATGTTAAGTACATTATCATGTAAATAGTATATACTATAAATTTCCTACTACCAGTTTTACCAAGCATTATAGAAAATTAGAAAACTAGAAATGTAGAAATTACTTCCCCATAAACAGTATATTTCATACACTAAAAATTTACAATGTAATCTTTAACATTCAGATCCACCTGCAACCATTATGCTGCAAGTTGACTATAAATGTTGCAAAGTTTAAACAAACATCTCCACCACAACCTTACAAGTATGGACGGATATAGGAGTTATTGCAGTTACAAAGTACAGTAGATATGGAAAGGGGAATTGACATTCATGGAAGAAATATGTCTTTCTAAAACACTGAATATAGTAAATATGAACAAATTTTTTTATTTTTATGGAAGAGTTTATAAATATTTGACCTTAGCAACTGGTCAGCACAAACTTCATTCTGAAGAATTTTGCCATTTTTCTCTGCAATAAAGAAAACAGGAGACTGAAAAAAAAATTAAAAATCAGCAACATTTTTGTTTAACATAGCTGTTGTCCACTAAGGTAGGGTGATGAAAAACACATTCCATTATATTCTCCTAAGCTGCCTATTCAGAAAGGTACAATTTTTTTTTAAAACACCGGCTGTCTCCCACCAAGGTAGGTGGCCCAAAAAGAAACACTTTCACCATCATTCACTCCATCACTGTCTCGCCAGAGTACTGCCAACACCACAGCTCAGACACCCATCGAAAATGCAAATATCCCACTCCTCCTCCGAAGTGCAGGCACTGTACTTCCCATAAAACTCAGGCATCTTAATTTGAATTTGTTGTATGACTCTCTAGGATTTAGAGCTTAATTTGATTATATTGTACTACAGTATTATTATTATTCATTTGGCTTTTAAAGTGTAGACACTTTCCCCACCTCTGAAATTCAGGCAGGCAGAAGAAATGTATAATTTTTTGGTTTGCAGGGTGTACATTGTAGAAAAACTACAGTATTGTACACTGAAAAACAATGTATTTTAATCTGTTTTATAAATTCAGGAAAGATAAAAATGCAGACCTAATCTTCACTGTCATCTGTTTTATCTCGCAAGATTATGCAGTTCTACCCAACAATAGCTGCTACACTTAATTCCTGAAGTTTTTCACTCAACTCCTGGTTCATACTCTGGATAAGTCGAACTTTCTCCTGAAGTAACTTCACTTCCTGTCTGTGGTCATTGGCTATTCTCTCACTTTCACGCACTCTGAAATTATTTTTTATATTAGATACATAGGAAGAGTTAGGGAGTATCCAAATAAAGAAATAACAAATAAAAATATTGTATTTAAGGTCAAATATATAGTACAGCATTTAAATGTATATTAACTTATTTCATCTAGATGTAGAGTAGATATAAAAATTTACTGTAGCTATCAGACACACACCCAAATCCCTACACTATTAAAAATTTTAACACATCAACACACTGATAAACAGCAAATAAAAACAAAGAATAAGTTACAATACTGTAGCTGTAACAATTCACAGCTAACCTATAAACTGGAAATGTACACTAGGCAAACCTTAAGTCTGTCCTGAGGCATTTTCATTTATATCCTAATAATGATCTAGGGAGTATTATGCAATATCTTTATTTACTACTGGTACATGTACAAGGTATACAGACCTAGCTGACATCAATGATATACAGTGGTACCCCGAGTTTCGTATAGCTCCCAACTCAAACAATTATGTAAGTGTATTACTGTAAGTGCTTTTGCAAGTGTATTTTTGGGGGTCTGATTTACATTATTCCTAATTTACATTATTCCTTATGGGAGCAAATTTGTTCAGTAACGGCACTCGAGCAGCCTTCTGGAACGAATTATGGCTGAAACTCGGGGGTACCACTGTACTACTACTGTATATAGAAAGCCGATTGTTATGTAGAGCATTTTGGGCAAATTAGGTCAGTTTTGTCCCAGGATGCGACCCACACCAGTCGACTAACACCCAGGTACCCATTTTACTGATGGGTGAACATAGACAACTGGTGTAAGGAAACCACATCTGATGTTTCTACCCCTTCACCAGGAATCAAATCCGGACCCTCACTGTGTGAAGCAAGAGCTTTTACCACCAGGCCACGGGTAACAATGCACAATAATCCGCACATAGGAGGAAGAAACTTATGGCAATGTTTTGGTCCGACTTGGACCATGATATAGTTCCACTAACACACGAAGGTAAGGGAGCCAGTACATATATGAGAGGAGGGCAGGAACAGGACAGAGAGAGTTGGAAGAAATAAGGAAGTGGAGATAATAGTGGTAGAGGCAATGATGGTAGTGGAAGTAGTAATAGCAGTAGGTAGGGGAAGTAGTAATAGTAGTAGGTAGGGGAAGTAGTAATAGTAGTAGGTAGGGGAAGTAGTAATAGTAGTAGGTAGGGGAAGTAGTGGTAGTGACACAAGACATTTGTTTATGCAGACCAGTAAAAATTGACAGGACAATAAACAGGATGCCATTTTCATAAGAACATAAGAAAGAAGAAACACTGCAACAGGCCTACTGACCCATGCAGAGCAGTTCCATGTCCCCCCCCCCCCTGGATTAGCCCAATGACCCACCCAGTCTGGTCAGGTCATATTCACTTAAGGAAGGAGCACAGCACCAGACCCAGCAGCACAAGCTAGTCAGGTCCAACTCTCACCCACCCACACCCACTCATGCATTTATCTAACCTATTTTTAAAACTACACAAGGTTTAACCTCAATAACTGTACTCGGGAGTTTGTTCCACTCATCCACAACTCTGTTACCAAACCAGTGCCTTCCTGTATCCTTCCTGAATCTGAGTTTTTCCAACTTGAAACCATTGCTCCGAGTCCTGTCTTGGCTGGAAATTTTCAGTACGCTATTTACATCCCCTTTATTTATTCCTGTTTTCCATTTATACACCTTCATGGATTAATTTTATCAAAAGCATGTTACATTGTGCATTACCTCATCTATTAATATGACATAGAATAAATTTGTTTGAACAAAATATGAAATTGAAAAACAGGTAAGTCAGCAAATACTATACTACATGTTTTCACTTTGATAAAAACAATTTATGGATAAATTATGCAACCCTTCCTTCAACATACCTCATGGCCAACTCCTGACGTTCTGTTCTGATGCTGGACAAGTCCTCATCCAGCTGCTTTCTTAAGGACTCTTCAGCCTGAAGTTGGTCTCCCTGGAGTGCCACTTCTGCTTCTAATTTGTTAATTCTTCGCTTTAACGTGTCAAGTTCTGACTGATAAGCTGACCTAAACAAACAAAAAATACTGTTATATAAACTGAGTAAATGCAATTTTTTTCCATCAAGCTAGCCATCTCCCACCAAGGCAGGGTGACCCGAAAAAGAAACATTTTCATCGTCATCATCAAGTACAGCTAACCAATTTCCCAGAATCCCTTCACAAAATATTACCTTGCTCACACTCCAACAGTTCATCAGGGCCCAAAAACCATGTCTTCACTCATTCATATCTAACACACTCACACATGCTTGCTATATGTCCAAGCCCCTTGCACACAAAACCTCCTTTACCCCCTCCCTCCATCCTTTTGTAAAATAACCACTACTCCACCTTCCCTCCACTACAGATTCACATATTCTCCATGTCATCCTATTTTGCTCAGTCCTCTTTAAATGGCCAAACTACCTCAACCATCTCTTCTCTGCCCTCTGTATAATACTTGTAGTGACTCTGCACCTTTTCCTAATCTACAAACTATGAATTCTCTGCATAATGGTCACACCACACATTGTTCTCCAATACATCTCCACTGCCTTCAGCCTCCTAGCCACAAAGTTTAAAAAACCATGCACCATACCCAAAAAATATGTTGGTATCACCTAAATCATATAATATTGTTATATACATGCATAATAACCTTCAAGGGAGGTTCCATGATTCCAGTTTGTTGTTAAACATCTTACCTTTTAGGAAAGAAAGCTCACATTTTTTTTTAATAGCCAAAAATGGAGTTCACAATATCCAAGAAATTTGCATGGAATCAAATACAAAATGGGAATTGACACAGTTACTTTTTGCTGATGATACTGTGCTTATGGGAGATTCTAAAGAAAACTGCAAAATTTAGTGGATGAGTTTGGGAGTGTGTGTAAAGGTAGAAAGTTGAAAGTGAACATAGAAAAGTGTAAGGTGATGAGGGTATCAAATGATTTAGATAAAGAAAAATTGGATATCAAATTGGAGAGGAGGAGTATGGAAGAAGTGAATGTTTTCAGATATTTGGGAGTTGATGTGTCAGCGGATGGATGTATGAAGGATGAGGTTAACCATAAAATTAATGAAGAAAAAAAAGTGAGTGGTGCATTGAGGTATATGTGGAGACAAAAAAACATTATCTATGAAGGCAAAGAAGGGAATGTATGAAAGTATAGTGGTACCAACACTCTTATATGGGTGTGAAGCGTGGGTTGTAAATGCTGCAGCGAGGAGGTGGTTGGAGGAGGTGGTTGGAGGTGGTGGAGATATCCTGTCTAAGGGCAATGTGTGGTGTAAATATTATGCAGAGAATTCAGAGTGTGGAAATTAAGAGAAGGTGTGGAGTTAATAAAAGTATTAGTCAGAGGGCTGAAGAGGGGTTGTTGAGGTGGTTTGGTCATTTAGAGAGAATGGATCAAAGTAGAATGGCATGGAGAGCATATAAATCTGTAGGGGAAGGAAGGCGGGGTAGGGGTCATCCTCGAAAAGGTTGGAGGGTGGGGGTAAAGGAGGTTTTGTGGGCGAGGGGCTTGGACTTCCAGCAAGCATGTGTGAGCATGTTAGATAGGAGTGAGTGGAGACGAATGGTATTTGGAACCCGACGAGCTGTTGGAGTTTGAGAAGGGTAATATTTAGTGAAGGGATTCAGGGAAACCGGTTATTTTTATATAGCTGGACTTGAGTACTGGAAATGGGAAGTACAATGCGTGCACTTTAAAGGAGGGGTTTGGGATATTGGCAGTTTGGAGGGATATGTTAGATCTTTATATATGCTTCTAAACAGTTGTATCTGGGCACCTCTGCAAAAACAGTGATTATGTATAAGTGAGGTGAAAGTGTTCAATGATTATGAAAGTATTTTCTTTTTTGGGATTTTCTTTCTTTTTGGGTCACCCTGCCTAGGTGGGAGATGGCCGACTTGTTAAAAAAAAAAATTAAGTCACATGCCATCTCATCTGAAACCACTATGATACATAATATCCTTATTTACTACAAGTACATGTACATGGTATACAGGCCTAGCTGACATCAATGACACACTACTATATAGAAAGCCCCTTGTTATGCTGAGCATTCAGGGCAAGTTAGGTCAGTTTTGTCCCAGGATGCGACCCACACCAGGCGACTTACACCCAGGTACCCATTTTAAACTGATGGGTGAACAGGGACAGGGACAGCAGGTGTCTTATGGAAACACGTCCCTAATGTTTTCCAGCTGTACCAGAGGAGATTCGATCTCTGGATATAAACAGAACTATCCATGGATAAGTGGAGAAGAATCTTTCCTCTGTAAGCCATGTGTGCTGTAAGAGGGACTAAAATGTTGGGAGCAAGGGACCAATAACCCCTTCTTCTTTGTCCCTTTTTGGGTCCCTCTGCCCTGGGAGATGATCAGTGTATTTAAAAAAATTCAAATCATTTACTGAACTTACCTGACTGAATAAACTTTATTTTTACTCTTAATTTTATAGACTTCATATTTTCGCACAATAAGCTCATATCTGTCCCCAGCTTCAATAAGGTCCTTCTTAATATTTTCCAACTCACTCTGAAAAAAAAAAATTAAAAGTAAAATAAATAATTAAAATCCTTGAATCTAAAAATAACATTACATTTCTGTTATAGTTTTTTAATGTTCTTAATTCCTTATAAACCTTACTATTGTAATCTACATTATTTATAAAATGTAATGAGTACCATATATCCAAGGAGTTACATTTCAAGATTACAATAAAAATTACAAATACATGGGTGATCATTTGAGTTGCGGGCAAAACAGTTATTGTATGAGAGATGGTGAATGTGTTTCCTTCTTAGGGTCACCCTACCTTTGTGAAAAATAGCCTATGTAGCAAAAAAAAAAAGAATGTGGAAGATAAGTAAACTTACTTGGAGCTTCCTGATCTCCTCCAACATACTGATTCTGTTCCTGGAACTTTGTATTTGTTCATCAAAGAGTGAGTGGAGCTTCTTGGGGGATGCAGATCCCAAACTTGCAATGCTACTGCAATGAGGGTCACAACAAAACAAAATAAAACATTCAGAACATTAATTTAAAACATGTATAGCCAGGCTGAATAAAAAACTAAATTGGTTGACCGGCTTGTCTTTGAGAAAAAAAAAAAGAAGGACGGTGCATCGTTGCAACTGTCATGCATTTATAACTACACATAAAGGCTATGGAAAAGCTAAACATTCTATTCTATTATAACAATATGCCATTTTGGGTTTAATGCTTCATTTGATTACAATAACTATTATTATTATTTTTTTTTTTCAACAAGTCGGCCGTCTCCCACCGAACAGGGTGACCCAAAAAGAAAGAAAATCCCCAAAAAGAAAATACTTTCATCATCATTCAACACTTTCACCTCACTCACACATAATCACTGTTTTTGCAGAGGTGCTCAGAACACAACAGTTTAGAAGCATATACATATAAAGATACACAACATATCCCTCCAAACTGCTAATATTCCGAACCCCTCCTTTAGAGTGCAGGCATTGTACTTCCCATTATTATTATTATTATTATTATTATTATTATTTTTGTTGTATTATTATTATTATTACAGGAGGGCCCTGCTTAACAGCATTTTGCTAATGCAGCAGTTTTCAGTTTTAACCATTCTTCATTATTCAGACTTCCTACAATAGATATATTCACCACTCACTTTAAGCTAAGGACAAAAATATTTTAAAGTAATGTGTGTACTGTATATGCATTTTTTAGGCCTAGCTCTATTGCTCACTTAAAATATGATAGTGTAAACATGTATAAATAGGGCCCTCCTGTATTATTTTTATTATTAAATATTTTTTTTTTTAACAAACTGGCCATATCCCACCAAGGCAGGGTGGCCCAAAAAGAAAAACTAAAGTTTCTCTTTTTAAAGTTAGTAATTCATAGAGGAGAAGGGGTTACTAGGCCCTTGCTCCCGGCATTATAGTCGCCTCTTACAACACGCATGGATTACGGAGGAAGAATTCTGTTCCACTTTCCCATGGAGATAAGAGGAAATAAACAAGAACAAGAACTAGAAAGAAAATAGAAAACCCAGAGGGGTGTGTATATACATGTATATGCTTGTATATGTATGTGTAGTGTGACCTAAGTGTAAGTAGAAGTAGCAAGACGTACCTGAAGAAGTAGCAAGACGTACCTGAAATCTTGCATGTTTAAGAGACAGAAAAAAGACACCAGTAATCCTACCATCATGTAAAACAATTACAGGATTCCGTTTTACACTCACTTGGCAGGACGGTAGTACCACCCTCGGCGGTAGCTGTCTACCAACCTACTACCTACAATTATTAATTTTTTTTTTTTTTTATTATCAAACTGGCCGATTCCCACCAAGGCAGGGTGGCCCGAAAAAGAAAAACTTTCACCATCATTCACTCCATCACTGTCTTGCCAGAAGGGTGCTTTACACTACAGTTTTTAAACTGCAACATTAACACCCCTCCTTCAGAGTGCAGGCACTGTACTTCCCATCTCCAGGACTCAAGTCCGGCCTGCCGGTTTCCCTGAACCCCTTCATAAATGTTACTTTGCTCACACTCCAACAGCACGTCAAGTATTAAAAACCATTTGTCTCCATTCACTCCTATCAAACATGCTTACGCATGCCTGCTGGAAGTCCTAGCCCCTCGCACACAAAACCTCCTTTACCCCCTCCCTCCAACCTTTCCTAGGCCGACCCCTACCCCACCTTCCTTCCACTACAGACTGATACACTCTTGAAGTTATTCTGTTTCGCTCCATTCTCTCTACATGTCCGAACCACCTCAACAACCCTTCCTCAGCCCTCTGGACAACAGTTTTGGTAATCCCGCACCTCCTCCTAACTTCTAAACTACGAATTCTCTGCATTATATTCACGCCACACATTGCTCTCAGACATGACATCTCCACTGCCTCCAGCCTTCTCCTCGCTGCAACATTCATCACCCATGCTTCACACCCATATAAGAGCGTTGGTAAAACTATACTCTCATACATTCCCCTCTTTGCCTCCAAGGACAAAGTTCTTTGTCTCCACAGACTCCTAAGTGCACCACTCACCTTTTTCCCCTTATCAATTCTATGATTCACCTCATCTTTCATAGACCCATCCGCTGACACGTCCACTCCCAAATATCTGAATACATTCACCTCCTCCATACTCTCTCCCTCCAATCTGATATCCAAACTTTTATCACCTAATCTTTTTGTTATCCTCATAACCTTACTCTTTCCTGTATTCACTTTCAATTTTCTTCTTTTGCACACCCTACCAAATTCATCCACCAATCTCTGCAACTTCTCTTCAGAATCTCCCAAGAGCACAGTGTCATCAGCAAAGAGCAACTGTGACAACTCCCACTTTATGTGTGATTCTTTATCTTTTAACTCCACGCCTCTTGCCAAGACCCTCGCATTTACTTCTTTTACAACCCCATCTATAAATATATTAAACAACCACGGTGACATCACACATCCTTGTCTAAGGCCTACTTTTACTGGGAAATAATTTCCCTCTTTCCTACATACTCTAACTTGAGCCTCACTATCCTCGTAAAAACTCTTCACTGCTTTCAGTAACCTACCTCCTACACCATACACCTGCAACATCTGCCACATTGCCCCCCTATCCACCCTGTCATACGCCTTTTCCAAATCCATAAATGCCACAAAGACCTCTTTAGCCTTATCTAAATACTGTTCACTTATATGTTTCACTGCAAATGCCTGGTCCACACACCCCCTACCTTTCCTAAAGCCTCCTTGTTCATCTGCTATCCTATTCTCCGTCTTACTCTTAATTCTTTCAATAATAACTACCATACACTTTACCAGGTATACTCAACAGACTTATCCCCCTATAATTTTTGCACTCTCTTTTATCCCCTTTGCCTTTATACAAAGGAACTATGCATGCTCTCTGCCAATCCCTAGGTACCTTACCCTCTTCCATACATTTATTAAATAATTGCACCAACCACTCCAAAACTATATCCCCACCTGCTTTTAACATTTCTATCTTTATTCCATCAATCCCGGCTGCCTTACCCCCTTTCATTTTACCTACTGCCTACCTACCACACTCACAACTGGCTCTTCCTCACTCCTACAAGATGTTGTTCCTCCTTGCCCTATACACGAAATCACAGCTTCCCTATCTTCATCAACATTTAACAATTCCTCAAAATATTCCCTCCATCTTCCCAATACCTCTAACTCTCCATTTAATAACTCTCCTCTCCTATTTTTAACTGACAAATCCATTTGTTCTCTAGGCTTTCTTAACTTGTTAATCTCACTCCAAAACTTTTTCTTATTTTCAACAAAATTTGTTGATAACATCTCACCCACTCTCTCATTTGCTCTCTTTTTACATTGCTTCACCACTCTCTTAACCTCTCTCTTTTTCTCCATATACTCTTCCCTCCTTGCATCACTTCTACTTTGTAAAAACTTCTCATATGCTAACTTTTTCTCCCTTACTACTCTCTTCACATCATCATTCCACCAATCGCTCCTCTTCCCTCCCGCACCCACTTTCCTGTAACCACAAACTTCTGCTGAACACTCTAACACTACATTTTTAAACCTACCCCATACCTCTTCGATCCCATTGCCTATGCTCTCATTAGCCCATCTATCCTCCAATAGCTGTTTATATCTTACCCTAACTGCCTCCTCTTTTAGTTTATAAACCTTCACCTCTCTCTTCCCTGATGCTTCTATTCTCCTTGTATCCCATCTACCTTTTACTCTCAGTGTAGCTACAACTAGAAAGTGATCTGATATATCTGTGGCCCCTCTATAAACATGTACATCCTGAAGTCTACTCAACAGTCTTTTATCTACCAATACATAATCCAACAAATAATAATAATAAAACAAAGTTAGGAGCTTTCTTACACATGGTCTTTTCCAAGTGATGATAATGCTAACTCTCCATCATTCTGTACTGCCTCGTTACTCTTGCCACCATCTCCCCCAACACCTCTCAGTTTACTGCTGTGTTGTCTCCTCTGACTGTTCCTTGGTGACTTGCCTCTTTCTGCTCTTAATGGCTCTCTGGAGGGCAAGTCAAACAATTATAAATAAATGCAATAGAAAAATGTTAAATTAAGTTATTACATAGTATATATTTGCTGAACTGTCATATCTGTATGCCTTTTTTGGGGTCACCCTGCCTCAGTGGGAGACAGTCAGCGTGTTTAAAAAAAAAAAAAGTTCAGTTTTTGTGATGCTTGGCTGGGCTCATTTAAAGGCCACCACTTCTACTTGCTTTGTTGAGGAAAGGAGTTCTATGACATTTAAAGTGTTGCATTCAATTTCAATAGCATTGTATATATGAAAATGAGACTGCTTGTTCATCTCTACCCTGAATGAGTTACCTACATCAGTTACCTGCATTAGTTTCTCAAGGATTACCTGTATTAGTTCCTCAAGAATTACCTGCATTAGTTCCTCAAGAATCACCTGCATTAGTTCCTCAAGAATTACCTGCATTAGTTCCTCAAGAATCACCTGCATTAGTTCCTCAAGAATCACCTGCATTAGTTCCTCAAGAATCACCTGTATTAGTTCCTCAAGAATCACCTGCATTAGTTCCTCAAGAATCACCTGCATTAATTCCTCAAGAATCACCTGCATTAGTTCCTCAAGAATCACCTGCATTAGTTCCTCAAGAATTACCTCCATCACTTCCTCAAGAATACTTGCATTACTTCTTCAAGAATCACCTGCATTAGTTCCTCAAGAATCACCTGCATTAGTTCCTCCAGGATTATGAGAACAAATTATCAACTGAACTTGCTTGTGTTTTCCTATGTTATATTGTTACAATTTAAATATGAATAAAAATTTTTAGTCTTATATGAATGACAGTTCTGGAGATACAGATTAATACCCATAGTAATTTATTCTTGTATTTTTGTATTTTTTAAAGTTATGCAGACTTGAAGTGAAATATTTGTTTTTATTTTTGAAGAGAATGAGTGATAAATAAAGTAACATACATTCTTCTAAACTTATCTATTGTTTAAAACAGATATTGAAAGATACATACTCTAAGACAGATTTAATATTGTCATAAGTATATTATTATTATTATTATTATTATTATAATGGGGAAGCACCTTAAAGAATAATAAAGCACAATACTATGACTGGAACAATACACAAATAACCTGCACATACTAGACTGAAGCTTATAATGATGTTTTAGTCTGAACTGGTCCATTAACGAGTCACACAACTAGTTAATGAGTCATGTGTGACTAGTTAATGGTACACATGCTACTAGTTAATGGTACACATGCAACTAATTAATAATACACATGCTACTAGTTAATGATACATATGCAACTAGTTAATGGTTCACATGTGACTACATAAGTTTCCGTCTCCTGTGTGTGGGTTATTTGTGCACACTAAACCCTTATTAGTCATAAAGCACCTGGAGAATGGGAGATAAATAAGTTTGATCCAAGGAAGGAGAAAGTAGTTTCAATTTCTAGGATCAAGAGCCTTCAGCATTAAGACACCCCTTTGAAGATATGAATATAGAACAGTCCAGGTTATGTTAAGTACAACCACTTAGGAGGATTTCCTGTCATGGTCCAATCCCCTGCAGAGGAGTTGAACAACATAGATATCAGTGTACTTCTGAGTCATAATTTACAGCTACAAATGGAATAATAAGGTGAAGGAAAAGATAGTATTTTAATATGATTTTTCAACCTCTCAGAGAGGAGTTCCGGCAGTAACAATACTAGTTAGAAAACAGATATTAACCTATTTCTGAACCACAATTTTCAGCTTTAAATGGATCATGAAAGATC
Organism: Cherax quadricarinatus; assembly: GCF_038502225.1. Classification (NCBI taxonomy): domain Eukaryota; kingdom Metazoa; phylum Arthropoda; class Malacostraca; order Decapoda; family Parastacidae; genus Cherax; species Cherax quadricarinatus. The sequence continues at coordinate 555,256 of NW_027195030.1, forward strand.
AAAGAAATGACATCCTTTGAACATACTGAACATGTCAAGAATGTGTGTTTTTTTTAGTACGAGAATTCATGATGGTTTCTCACGTAATTTTTCTTCTGCCACTACTTCTTGAGGATTCTCTCCTGTGAATGCCCATCCTCTGGGAATCTCCATGTATGACTACACACTCTGAGGGTGGTAGGCTTACAAAGCTTGGTGGTCCGTACTCCTCGTGACTCCGCAAGCTGGTGCAAGGTGATTCTCCTCGTCTGAAATTGGTGTCTGGAAAAGAGCATTGAAATTTGCCTGATATATTTTAAATGTAGTATATCAGGAATTATAATTTTTGATAGGTCTGCATATTTGGTTGTCTGTATAAACAGAGAGATACTGCAAATCATTTATTTGTAAAATTATGTTTATCATTCCCTGTACCATTTAAATTGGCAAATACAGCCTCTCCACACTTAACAATGGAGTTCCATTCCTAAGACCATGTCAGTAAACGAATTTGTTGCTAAGTAAGAAGCATACTATAATGGTAGTTGGTTTGTGTCAACCATCTTTGATATTGTTTTAATGCCACCTTTGCACCATTTATAACATTTGTGGTATATTTTTAATTGTTTATACAGCAGTGGACTGTATATTGCAATAAACAGAATAGAGGAAATAGCTCTAATATATATTATTTAGGTTTGGATACTGCTCAGAGAGCCTTCGTAAGTCCGAGTCATCAGTAAACGAGTATGTCGCTAAATGAGGAGAGGCTGTACTGCAGAGTACTTGAATATTCAATGTCACACATTGTCATATACTGTATTACAATATATAAATAATAAAAAACTGTGCATTATTGAAATACAACATATGAAAATAAGGGTGCATGTGGGTGAAGTGTTGAAAAGACCATCAGCAGTGGCAGGATGAAAGAATTCCAAGGGAAAGTATAAATATGTGGAGTATATGGTGTGCACAAGCTCTGCTAAATCCACAGGAAAACAGTTACTAGTATTGGGAGTTTCAATTGAACATCCTTTTTTTTCTTCTTCTGTTAGCTTTTTTCTTATTTCTTGTTAGTATTTTGTTGGATTATCTATATGATAAGTGACATTAATAATTCTGATATTGTACCTATACACACAGGTGCAATTTGCTAATGAAGAGCTTTGTGCAATTACATTATTCTCAGTGATGATAGCCCAGGTTAGTAGATTTTTCACATAAAAACAAAAATAGGTAATGGCATAATAGGTGCAACTTATTGAATGCTAATATTCTCTTCATGTTACTGGTGCATGTGATGCTAGGTTTTACAAAATAAAACATGCAACATGAATATATAAAAAAAAGCAACATGAACCAAAAAAATTAGGGAAACAGTAGCTAAATGACTCAAAAAGATTGAAAGTCCATACATTAGTTATGGTACACTCGAAATAAAAATAATTTAACAAAAAAAAAATGCTATATAAAAAATGACTGCAGGTTCATGCTTGATATAGTACACTCAAAAATAAGAATGATCAAACAAAAAAAAAATTATATAAAAAAAAAGATGCATACACATCACACACTGTATACAGACTCACTCTTGGCATATCGTCGGAGCTGGCCTTCGTTCTCCTCTATCTCAGCCAAGGCCTCGGAAAGCTAAGGTTGGAGGTTACCAATTATCATGCTCTGCATATACACACTTGATATACATATATAAAAAAAAACTTTACCTTGAATTTTGTTACAAAGTTACAAATGGGTCATGCATCTGGGTAATCAAAAACATTTGGTAAGGTTTAACAGAATTTTCAAATAATGGGGAGATTTTCTGAAGGAAATTAAACTAAAAGAGAATGAAGAAGTCACAGTACACTAATGAAAAGCTGTCAGTCCATGCTATTGTGTATGTTCAGTGAAAACTAACAAATATACAGTGGACCCCCGGTTAACGAACTTTTTTCATTCCAGTAGTATGTTCAGGTGCCAGTACTGACCGAATTTTTTCCCATAAGGAATATTGTGAAGTAGATTAGTCCATTTCAGACCCCAAACATACACGTACAAACGCACTTACATAAATACACTTACATAATTGGTCGCATTTGGAGGTGATCGTTAAGCGGGGGTCCACTGTAATTTGTTTACATTCATAAGAGCGAGTGTAAGAGTGAGTGTGTGTGTGTGTGTGTGTGTGTGTGTGTGTTTGTTCTTCCTCCTGTCAGCTAATGAGTGTTAATAGTTTCAATTTTTTAATGTAACTAGTATTTTTTTATAATGCTGGGAGCCATTTGGAAGCTAGTCTTAGGATTTCTCGTAAGTGTTAAATATTTCAGTTTTGGACTAACAGACACTTTAAAGACTTGTTTTAACAATTCCCCATCCATATATTTAAAGGCTATTTTAAGTTAGCCAATACAGAATATGAGTTTCTCATTTTGTTTTAATAATATGATATTCCAGTGACAATCGTTTGTTAAAGGTGACTCCTACTGGCAGGTTCCCCTCTGATGCTTGCCGTGTCCTACAAGTATTTTCTTCATATAAATAGATAAATGCCCAGGGAGGTACTACCGTCCTGCCAAGTGAGTGTAAAACAAAAGCCTGTAATTGTTCTACATGATGGTAGGATTGCTGGTGTCCTTTTTTCTGTCTCATGAACATGCAAGATTTCAGGTACATCTTGCTACTTTCTACTTACACTTAGGTCACACTACACACACATGTACAAGCATATATATACACACCCCTCTGGGTTTTCTAATATTTTCTTACTAGTTCTTGTTCTTGTTGTTTATTTTCTCTTACCTCCATGGGGAAGTGGAACAGAATTCTTCCTCCGTAAGCCATGCGTGTTGTAGGAGGCAACTAAAATGCAGGGAGCAAGGGGCTAGTAACCTCTTCTCCTGTATATATTACTAAATGTAAAAAGAGAAACTTTCGTTTTTCCTTTTGGGCCACCCCGCCTTGGTGGGATACGGCCGGTGTGTTGAAAGAAGAAGAAGAAATAGATAAATGCCCAGGGAGGTACTACCGTCCTGCCAAGTGAGTGTAAAGCGAAAGCCTGTAATTGTTTTACATGATGGTAGGATTGCTGGTGTCCCTTTTTCTGTCTCATAAACGTGCAAGATTTCAGGTACATCTTGCTACTTCTACTTACACTTAGGTCACACTACACATACATGTACAAGCATATATATACACACCCCTCTGGGTTTTCTGCTATTTTCTTTCTAGTTCTTGTTCTTGTTTATTTCCTCTTATCTCCATGGGGAAGTGGAACAGAATTCTTCCTCCGTAAGCCATGCGTGTTGTAAGAGGCGGCTAAAATGCCGGGAGCAAGGGGCTAGTAACCCCTTCTCCCGTATAAATTACTAAATTTGAAGAGAAACTTTCGTTTTTCTTTTTGGGATACGGCTGGTTTGTTTGAAAAAAAAAAATAGATAAATGAATAATTATCTATAACAGACCTGTGCCTTTTCCTGTGTCCTGTCTTTGGTTTTTATCATAAAAATCAATTTAAACTGTGAAAAAATATTTCTCACTGCCTCCTGGCATTAATTTTTTTCTAAGCTTGCAACTGTCACTTTTTCTTCCATTTTATCTATATTATCTATATTTTGGTAGTACTATTTTATAATACTGAAGATGGTTATCAGGTCTCCTTCTTTACTACTGTGATGCCAACAAGAGAATCTCTGAAAGACAAATTTTAGTTCCGGTACTTTATGAGTATCTTATTTTCTTTTGTAACTTATAACTGCTTCCTCTCCCTGTTGGTGTACTAAGAAACTTATAGTTGTGTGCATCCTTGTAATTTCAGTAGTCTTACCTTATAAGCCAAAGTTTCATTATCCAATTCTAGCTGACGTGAAGCCTTTTCCAATAAGGTGACTCGGTCTGACATTTCTGCCATTTGACACACTACATCTTGATGGGTACGCTTTAATAACTCTAATTCAGTGCTTGCCTGCAAATAAAAGATATTTTAAGGGTATTATTATATTTATATGGAAATTCTAAATCCATAGGATTGTACAGCACCCAGGGAATAATTTTGTTCCAAGGATTAGGAGAGTAGTTCATTTCTTTGAAGAAGATTCACCAGCATCAAGGTACACTTTACCCCAATGGGTTTAAAATACAGCAAAAGTTGCATTACACAAAAACTTGTAAATAAGCTACATTATCAAACATTCACAGTACACTCTTTATAGTAAACCTTCAGTATAACGAACTTTGGAAATGCAGAACAAAACCCGTTGGGTCAATCGATCGAGAGCAAATGACAAAGACTGCTGGTTATAGAATTGCTTGTTATTTTTGCTATCAAAGCAAAACAATTTTTTTCTCTAGTTACCACAATTGCCATTGCTGGCCACCCATTTGCCTCCATTAGTTTGATATATTGCAGGTTTTCTATTAGAATCACAACATAAAGAAATAAAAGCAATACAATAGGCAGATTTTACTATCTCTCTATTTTAACACATTTTTTTAATTATGACAATAAACTTTAGAGGCATATCATTTTCATATAAAAATATTTTTAACAGTAGAACAGATGTATTATGGATAATAGCTACTGAAATCTTTGATAAATACACTACTAGTATTCACATATTTTACTTCATAGTTCTATGTTCCAATGAATTTAAATTTATTAATGCACTAATTTATTATTACTATGTTCATGGAGAATGATAAACATATAAGTGTCATTTAATGCTGTATGATAAAGGTGAGGAAGGGAAGGTAAGGGAGAGGTCATGATATTGAGGAAAGGACACCATCTAAAAGGAGCAGGGTCACAGCTCGTATAACAAACCAGTGTCAGTTAAGGAATCAAAGAAAGATTTTGTAGCTAATGCCAGACTATCAGATAAAAGAGCAGGCAAAGAGAGCAAGTCAGGATGTTAGTTTAGATACCTAGGTTCCACTTTACCTTGATGAGCTGTGTTGTCAGTTCTCTCTCGCGACTGGAAACCGGATTGGTTCGAGCAGCTACAAGCTCCTCATTCATCTTCAACCGCTCCACAAGCAGGTAGGCAATCTACTGAATACACAGCAGTGGAAAAACCTGAAGCATTCCTCCAGTACCTTCTTCTAAAACATTAATATAATAGATACCAATATTTCATATAAATACCATCTTTATTCATATGGAATCTGCAAGTGTTCACTTTTAAAATTCTATACAGTATCTGAGTTCAAAAGACAATCTTTTTAACACTGAATTTCACTGAACTACAACAAAATTCAAAGCAATTAGTAATGCCAAGAGAAGTGCAATCCACTGATTATATAATACTACCAGGTATTAGTGAAGGACAATGCCACACATTTGACAAACACAGCTTATGTATTTCCTGCCTATTATATAAAAATATAAGATGATATATACCCTGAGGGGTGTATTTCTCTCGCCATATACCATATATGCTCAGTTTTTTTAATCCTTATTTTAGGGATTAAAGTATTCTTGACCAGTGGTGAAAAGGTTACATGCAGACTTAATGACCCTTGTATAGTCAATGCACTTTAAACCCTACTAACCATTGTACAAAAATGTACAATACCATCCACAAATACTATTCATCTCAGAGGATAAGAAAGTCATATTAGATCAATTTTGATAGGTAAATAAGCCGTAGTGTTGATATTAGTGTAATAATAAAGCATATTCCAATGCATCACAAGACTGAGCTCATGGCGACTGACAGCGGCTTCAAAGCCACCTTATCTTTTATGGACAATGTACTGTGTATGTGCTTTACACAACAAAAAGCATTTCTTTTATTCATTGGAACCATGGCTAGCGCTAATAGTAAGCAGGTTATAACAATAAATGGAGAAAAAGAAATTGGAATGACTTATGCAGCAAGTAGTGCCACCAAACAGTACCAGCAGGTTGGTGAGGTGACCCTGGAAATTTGAAATTATGCTAGCCGAAATTAGTGCTGAATAACTGATGGAACCGGATGTGTGACTGCTGGATTTGTGATGGCAGACCTGTACCATGAATGGAGCAATTAAAAAAAACTCATACACTGGAAGAACTGACTGAAACATTATCCAATTTCCATTTACAATTTAACTGTTGTAAACTATTCCTCTCTTCTGCAAATACACACCTGTTCACCTAGTGAACTCTGAGCTACATCCTCTAATCCTTCCTTGAGAAGCAAGGATGTTACTGCTTGTGTCCCAGCCAGCAGAGATTCCAAATCTTCCCTCAAGTTCCGAACTTCATCATCGAGTTCTTTTACACGTTCCTCACATCTGGCACGTATGTGTTGAGTGTATTCATCTAGTTCCTGTAATATAAAGTTTTCTCAGTATCAGAATCTACAAAAGTAAGATTCATATCAAGTAAATTGGGTCATAAAGAACAAAATGGCATAATATCATGACTGGAACAATATACAAATAACCCGCACATAGGAGAGAGAAGCCTATGACAACATAACCATTCAATTCGGACCATTATGTCATCATAAGCTTCTCTCTCTTATGTGCGGGTTATTTGTGTACGTGTCATTATGCATACTTCAGATTCACTTATAATTTTTTCTTCACTTTCCAACTTTCAATAGCCCTTACTAACAATCTGTTTAATCACATACATCCTCATGTAAAATTATTAATCTCTTACACCAATGTCTACTATCTCTTCTACTAAAGTACTTGTTATTGTGAAGCTTATATATATATATACAGGAAGGCCCCGCTTTATGGCGTTTCACTTTACGGCGTTCCGCTAATACGGTCATTTCAAATTATGACCAAAACTCGCTATACGGCTCCCCCCACCTGACTTTCTAATACGGTCACCGCGCCCCACCTTGTTTGTTTACATTCTTTGTGAGCTCAGTAAGCACTAAGTCTCTCCATTTTGTCTGGAAACTCCAAAATTTCAAATGTTTTTAAAAGTTATTTCATATTTTATATATACTCTGATAATTATACTTATGTATACCTGTACTTAAATAAACTTACATACTGTGCTGGCATGCAGGTACACATTAAAATCAGTAAGAGTGTCTTATGTCTCCAGACGTCATATTAGTAATGATAATAATAATCATCGAGTCTCATTTAAATGTCGTATATTACGTTAAATACACATTTTCATTTATCCATCTATGATATTTTTTCAAAATTATATAATAAACACGATACATAACATAAAAAGATGATAAATACACCCCACAATAGAATAAATAAACATAAATATGAGATGTGGTAGCAGACGACTTGCACTAGGCTGGAATATTGCTGCACTCTAACAGCACCTTTCAAGGCAGGTGAAATTGCCGACCTAGAAAATGTACAGAGAACTTTCACGGCGCGCATAACGGAGATAAAACACCTCAATTACTGGGAGCGCTTGAGGTTTCTAAACCTGTATTCCCTGGAACGCAGGAGGGAGAGATACATGATTATATACACCTGGAAAATCCTAGAGGGACTAGTACCGAACTTGCACACGAAAATCACTCACTACGAAAGCAAAAGACTTGGCAGACGATGCACCATCCCCCCAATGAAAAGCAGGGGTGTCACTAGCACGTTAAGAGACCATACAATAAGTGTCAGGGGCCCGAGACTGTTCAACTGCCTCCCAGCACACATAAGGGGGATTACCAACAGACCCTGGCAGTCTTCAAGCTGGCACTGGACAAGCACCTAAAGTCAGTTCCTGATCAGCCGGGCTGTGGCTCGTACGTTGGTTTGCGTGCAGCCAGCAGCAACAGCCTGGTTGATCAGGCGCTGATCCACCAGGAGGCCTGGTCACAGACCGGGCCGCGGGGGCGTTGACCCCCGAAACTCTCTCCAGGTAAACTCCAGGTAAACAAGTGACGCCATATTAGAAATGCTAATAATAATAATAATAATAATCACCGAGTCTCATTAAATGTTGTATATTACGTTAATATACACATTTTCATTAATCCATCTATGATATTTTTTTCAAAATTATATAATAAACACGATACATAACATAAAAAGATGATAAATACACCCTACAAAAGAATAAATAAACATAAATATGAGATGTGGTACCCAGATAACTTGTACAAGTGATGCCAAGAATAACATTTTCTCTAATCTAACATAAGAGAAAATGTGTTACTGGGGGTAACTGTAGAAAATTATTCCTTTCGTATGTATGTAAGTAAGTTTATTCAGGTATACACAAATACAGTTACATAGATTATCATACATAACAACATATGTGTAGAGAACCTAGGATAACCCAAAAAAGTCAGAGTGACTTATTTCCATTGCCTTCACTCAGAGCATCATTTCTTCTCAAAATGATGTTACATGAGAATGGGAGTGTTCTTCTTTATTTATTCTACCGTATCAATGTAGAGACAACCTGTACACAATGTAACTTGTACACAAACCAGACGTGTACACTTCGTTTACAAAACTTACCTTCGCCTGGTTTGTTTACATAACTCTGCGCCTGTACTCTCTCATGCACTCATTCTTTCTCTCTCTCATTTATTCGTTTTATCTCATTTACTTACTCCTGACCCTACATTAAGACTACAAATATTTTAAGGTAAGTAATGAGTGAACTGTATATACATTTTATCGCTCTGGGATGCTTAAATGTAATAAGAATATTATGTGTAGGTGGGTTGGCCTGGTATGGTAGCCCGGCTGACTACCATACATACCACACTTGATTTTTTACAATAAATACTACTCATCTCACCCTATATTTTAAGGTAAGTAATGAGTGAACTGTATATACATTTTATCGCTCTGGGATGCTTAAATATCATAGAATTGTATGTGTGGGTGGGGTGGCCTGGTATGGTAGCCTGGCTGACTACCATACATACCACACTTGATTTCTTACAATAAATACTACTTGTCTCACCCTAGATTAAGACTGTAAATATTTTAAGGTAAGTAATGAGTGCACTATGTGTGTATTGTACTTTTTTATTGTTTTTTGATGCCTGGTTCTATTGCTAACTTAATATATGTTAGTGTAAACTTGTTATCTAGTGTTTGTATGCATTTGTAAGTGGAAAAAAGGGCGTTCCACTTTACGGCAGTTTCCGCTTTATGGCGGTAGCCTGGAACCTAACCAGCCGTATAAGTGGGGCCTTCCTGTATACATATATATGCCTGGGGTTTACTAGTACATACTAACTTTAGAGAATTGCCCTCAACCTACCTAGCTTGGTCTTTTCCATCTAAATTTACTATACTTTTATCTTACATCCAGCAAATGTACTTCCTCAAATGACTCAATCAATGTGTGCTTCTGCAGCCTGTCTTCTTAATGCTAATATTGGTTTTATGTTTCATTTCCTTAACCTCATTTTCTTAATATGCTCTTTAGAATAGATTAGTTAATGTTAATTAACAGTTTAATTAACCAATAATACACTGTACCAACAAATGCACTGCACCAACAAATACATTAATGCATTAAGGTATACCTGGAGTATATCTGAAGAGGGTTTCAGGAGTCAATGCTCCCGCAGCCAGGTCTGTGACCAGGCCTTGCGACAATCTTTTGAAGCAAAAACAAAAGAGGAAAAACCCTGGAGACTGAAGAAGCAGGAATGTAAAAACTCAATTTCTGCATTTTAGAGTTGCATTTTAGAAGGTTTGGCTGACTTCTGATGTCTGCTCTTTCTAATTATTTCTATTACTCTCATTGTTAACATGTTGACATTTAGAGATGCAGCAGTGAACATTCCCAATGAATCACATAAATCACAATAAACACTGTGTTTCTATTACTCTACTCTCAATATCTAAATCATACCCAGGTATTTAAATCACACCCAGGCATCTAAATCACACTCAGGCATCGAAATTCACTTATAAATTGAAAACCCACCACTTTTTCCTCATCGTGCTGTCTTCTTAATTTATCATTAATATGACGAGCTGTCTTCAGGTTGGCCTCAGCATCCACCACCCAACGCCACACATGGAGAGTTTGTGAACTAGGTTCCAAGGTCTCCCATTCCAAGCCTTCAATTGTGAACCTTCTGCGCAAGCCTACCCATTCATCTTCAATCTGTTGAGATTGTATAGTATGGTGGATAATTCTGTTTGTGTATATATGAAAGGTATTATAATGCTTCTCTAAGGGAAAGTGGAGAAGAATCCTTCCACCGTAAGCCATGTGTGTCGTAAGAGATGACTAAAATGTCAGGAGGAAGGGGATAGTAACCACTTCTCCTGTATAATTTACCAAATGCAAAACGAAAACTTTACATTTCTTGTTTTTCAAGTCACCCTGCCTTGGTGGGAGATGGCCATTGTGTTGAAAAAAAATTATAATGCTTCAATTTTTATACTAAATATAATAGATATTTTCCACTAAGGCAGGGTAACTCAAAGGAAAAAATAAAAATTCACCATCACTTGCTCCTACTTTAAATAATAGTGCATACTGAATTTTCAATTTAAAATTAAATATGTAATAAAAATTCATTAATATGTTCCAAAGATTTGTATGCAGTGCTTATTTACAAGAGACTTTAAATTAGTTGCTCAACTGTACTTTAAAAATAATAGTCTTACTGGCTCTTTTTTGTTATATTATAGTACTGTACAATACTTTAAAAATGAACTTATGTACCATACTGTACTTTAAAAACATATGCTTGCTGATATACTTACAACACTATCATCACCATCCATATCTTCTGCATGGATTTCTTATGCTCTAATTACTGCTGATGCATGTTGAGTTTTAGCATAAAATTTAACTTACAGTATAACTATAGGTTAAATTTTAATGTATGCATTTCACCTGTCAAAACAAAAAAAATGGGCTTTAAAGAGGTGAAATAACATACCACAGTTAGCATAAATATGAATGTTAAAATTTCAACAAAAGAGAAAAATATATAATATGGATGAATGTTGTAAGTGAAATGGGGGCTGTGTTCTCTTAAGTCTATTCTCATAAGTTTACTACAGTGGCCCCCCCCCCCGAGTTTCGTGATTGATCCGTTCCAGAGTCTGCTGAATGTCGAAATTGCCAAATGGCGAAACCATTTTCCCCATAAGAAATAATGGAAATAAAATTAATCCGTTCCCAACACCTACTATCTCCTGCTAACTGTTTTTGGGTAATCAACATCAACAATAACCTTTCCACTTCTTCGAGGATTTGCGATCTCTTTTTTGTCAGCATATCTACCCCTTTTGCAACAACAGCACACTTTTCCTTTCCCTTCGCCACAATCAAAGTGATGGTTGAATGGTGTTTGCCATACATCCTGGCAAGTTCTGTAACACGCACTCCGCTCTCATATTTTTCAATGATTTCCTTCTTGAATTCGATCGCGTTCCTCGCTTTCTTTACCAAAGGGCTTGCACTAGCTTTCCTTGGGCCCATGGTGACTTATTTATCAGTTGCAAGCACAAAAAACAATGGATTATTATTAATTGTATTGTATAAACCCGTGGGGTGATGGTTACATGCTGGTCAACAATGGCACACTGAGTGTGAATGGTGCGGGAGACTGGCTTTGTGTGCGCGGTGACGGGCGGACGGGTACCAGACGGTCGCCGAATCACAAGTCCAATCATGAACCGCGAGGCTAAATTTTGCTGAAAAAACTTGCCGAAAGTCGGATTTCACGAAAGTCGATGCCGACGAAACTCGGGGGTCCACTGTATTACTAACAACTCGGAACAATTCAGGATTATTATTATTATTAGTACGTTCAAGGGGGAGTGCTAAACAAAGAGGAGTCTTTTTGCACCTGAGTGAATGGAAGGCATTCAGTTTTTATCCAAGGGAAGGGTAAGCCCAATTCCTTAGATCAAGAACCCTTCACCAGCATTAAGGAACCTCCTTTGAAGGGTAGGACAATTCAAGGATAAGAGGAAAAAGTTTTATTTGCATTAGTAACTTATGAAGGGGTAATAACCCAGGATATTGCAAGGAAAATCAAGCCAAGTGGAATATTTTCATTGAGGTCCTTAGGCCCCAAATGATTTTATAGGCATTAATACAATTTTTTTTTATGTATAACCATAATTTTTAAAGAGGTGGACCAGTAATCCAGCGTAAGGCCTCTTTCAGATGATCAAAAGCTCCAGCTGTGGGTCACTGTATGACTAAGAAATACTTGTCCTGTTTCCCGACAAATCTTGCCTAACCTAACCTAGTACGAATTTGTATAATATTTCTGAGGAAACACAGATGTTGCTGACAGAAACTAATGGTACATAATATAGATTTACACTAGAATATAATTTTCTTTTTTTTTTTTGGATGGGGAAGCATTAAACACATAGGGACAATATAGTGCCTGGGGAATAGGAGACAATAAGGTTCAATCCAAGGAAGGGGAAGAGAAATCCAATTTCTTGGATCAAGAACCCCCCTCACCAGCATAAAGGAACCTTCCTTGAAGGGTACACCCAGATTATTATCATGAAGGAGCGCTAAACCCGTTGGGATTATACAGCGCCTATGGTGGGTTGGGGATGGAAGGCATTCAGGCTCAATTCAGTTAACTGAAGCACAGATCCAATTCCCTAGATCAAGAGCCCCTCACCAGCATCAAGGAACCTCCCCTGAGGGGGGGGGGTACACCCAGAATAACAAAATAAAAGCATTATATTTCCACCCGGCCCCTCAAACACTATTACTCAGTTGTGTAATAACGTTACTCTACACAAACCCACCTGTATAAATCCCATGTACTAAATATATAACAAATGTAATTGTTCATGATATATGTAACTGGGTTATCCTAGGTAATTTACACTATGTACTTACGTGTACCTGTGCCTACATAGACTCGAGAACCCAAATAGAAATAAATCACTATACTGGGTTACCCTAGGTAATTATGTATATGCTGCTATGTATAAAAATTTATGTAACTGTATTTATGTTTATCAGTACCTGAATAAACTTACTTACTCTCTCTTACCTGTCAAACCTGGAAGGTACACCAGGTGACTGGAGCATCATCCAACACATATATATAACTTTCCCCTAGATTCCTAAAGTTATCAATAACAATGTATGTATAAAAAATGTATAGGCGGTACAAAATGTACGTGCCGGAGAAAATAATTTTCTCATTAATATTCCTACCAAAGGAATAGGCTGTATTGACATAGTAACAACATAGCTTGGCGAAGATGCGGAGATGTGTCTAAACTGTGGCTGATGTTTATTTACATCTCAGCGTCTGACGTGACGTCATATAAATGGTGACTCATTGTTTACCTCGGCCCTTTAAATCTCACTCCCACGTTATTTGCAGCCCTTTAAATAAGAACATAATAAAGGAGGATCACTGCAGCAGGCCTGTTTGTCCATACTAGGCAGGTCCTTTACAATGTTGTTAGGTAAGACACATATGCAACAGTTAGGTATCTTTATTTCGAAACGTTTCGCCTAAAATCACAAGGGTATTAAAAGAGGACAACATCAAAGCTGCTTTCATAGAAAACCTGGAAGCTTTCTACAACAGATGGGAACATAAAATGTCTGGGCTGAATGGTACTGCCCTTGATACTGACCATGTAGTCATAAACTGTAAGGCTGGAGGTGATGTCCTGGTAGTCAGTAAATGTGGGGCTGATAGTGCTGTCCTGGGAGACAGTAATGGTGAAGCTGGAGGTGCTGTCCTGGGAGACAGTAATGGTGAAGCTGAAGGTGCTGTCCTGGGAGACAGTAATGGTGAAGCTGGAGGTGCTGTCCTGGGAGACAGTAATGGTGAAGCTGGAGGTGCTGTCCTGGGAGACAGAAATGGTGAAGCTGGAGATACTGTCCTGGGAGACAGAAATGGTGAAGCTGGAGGTGCTGTCCTGGGAGACAGAAATGGTGAAGCTGGAGATACTGTCCTGGGAGACAGTAATGGTGAAGCTGGAGGTGCTGTCCTGGGAGACAGAAATGGTGAAGCTGGAGATACTGTCCTGGGAGACAGAAATGGTGAAGCTGGAGATATTGTCCAGGGAGTCGGGAATTATACGCAGGAAGGAATACATATAAATGACCTCATAGGGGACAGGAGCCATAGTAGGGAAACAAGTGTAGTCAAAGATAAGATAAAACCAATATTGCAAACTAGAAATACCGCAGGAAATAGCAAACAAGAGGACTCCAATAGCAATAGTGAGGATAAATTACCAAAAACAACTGGTGGGAGCTCCATTGTTGGTGCTAGGGAGGATAGAAGTAAGACAGGGAAACATGCACCAACAGGGAATACAGTCACAGAAACCCAAGGCAAGCGGAAACCAAGACTGTGCACATACTATGCACTTGGTATCTGCTGGCATGGGAAATCTGGAAAAACAGATGGGACATGCAACTATGACCACCCTAGAAAATGCCATGCCCATATGAAAACAGGAAAATGCAAACTCCCTTCCTGTAAGCTTTTTCACCCTGAAATGTGTACCTCTTCAGTACAGGAAAGACTGTGCTATAACTTAAATTGCCAGGCATACCATCTAAAGGGGACAAAAAGATACAAAACATCCAGGCCAGGGGAAAACCTGGGTAGCCACAGCCACTCAAGAGGGAGAGGTTTTTTAGTGCCAGGAAGGAAAAAAAACTGGCAGGAAATGGCAGAAATCGTACACCAAATCCAGTCATTCCTGGAGTGGAACCACAGTCGATGGCCTCCACTCCAAACCAACAGATACAGATACTAATGCCGGAAAAAAAATCCCCCCCCAGTACCAACAATACCACCAGTCCGATAACATTCTTCTTTGCAAATATACAGGGTCTAAAGCCAGCTACAAACAACAAAATACCTTTCATCCGTGGACTGCTTGCAGAGGCAAAGGCAATGTTCGCGGCTTTCACTGAGACCCACATAAAGGATCACTTGGACAACGAAGTATGGATCCCAGGTTACAACCTATACAGATGTGACAGAGTGAACAGGCAAAAGGGGGGGGGTTGGCCTGTACATTGCAGAGTCACTTGTTTGCACAGAACTGCTTAATGCCTCAAATGACGTAGTGGAAGTTTTAGCAGTAAAGGTCGAGAACCAAAACCTAGTCATTGTGGTAGTCTACAAGCCTCCGGATGCAACATCCCAGCAATTCCAGGAACAGCTGTTAAAAATTGACCACTGTCTGGAAAATCTTCCAGCTCCTGCACCCAACATCTTGCTCCTGGGGGATTTCAACTTAAGGCACCTAAAATGGAGGAATATAGCAAATAATATTGTTGCAGAAATAACACCAGGAGGCAGCTCTGATGAAAACTCACACTCACACGAGCTTTTAAATCTCTGCACAAAATTCAATTTAAACCAGCAAATAATAGAGCCTACAAGACTGGAGAATACACTAGACCTCATCTTCACTAACAATGATGATCTGATAAGAAATGTCACCATATCAAAAACAATATACTCAGATCACAACATAATTGAGGTTCAGACATGTATGCATGGAGCCCCAGACCGACAAAATGAGACTAGTCATGAGGGAGCATTCACCAAATTCAACTTCAATAACAAAAACATAAAGTGGGACCAAGTAAACCAAGTCCTAACCGATATAAGCTGGGAAGATATACTAAGCAACACAGACCCAAACTTATGCCTAGAACAGATTAACTCGGTGGCACTCGATGTATGCACAAGGCTTATTCCTCTAAGAAAAAGGAGGAGTAGATGTAAAATAGAAAGAGACAGGCGCTCCCTTTACAGGCGACGGAAAAGAATAACAGAGCGGCTAAAAGAGGTCAATATATCTGAAATGCGCAGGGAGACACTGGTCAGAGAAATAGCAAGCATCGAACTTAAGCTAAAAGAATCCTTTAGGAGTCAGGAATCGCGGGAAGAACTAAAAGCCATAAATGAAATCGAAAGAAACCCAAAGTATTTCTTCTCCTATGCCAAATCAAAATCGAGAACAACGTCCAGTATTGGGCCCCTACTTAAACAAGATGGGTCCTACACAGATGACAGCAAGGAAATGAGTGAGCTACTCAAGTCCCAATATGACTCAGTTTTTAGCAAGCCGCTAACCAGACTGAGAGTCGAAGACCAAAATGAATTTTTTATGAGAGAGCCACAAAATTTGACTAACACAAGCCTATCCGATGTTATCCTGACGCCAAATGACTTCGAACAGGCGATAAATGACATGCCCATGCACTCTGCCCCAGGGCCAGACTCATGGAACTCTGTGTTCATCAAGAACTGCAAGAAGCCCCTATCACGAGCCTTTTCCATCCTATGGAGAGGGAGCATGGACACGGGGGTCGTCCCTCAGTTACTAAAAACAACAGACATAGCCCCACTCCACAAAGGGGGCAGTAAAGCAACAGCAAAGAACTACAGACCAATAGCACTAACATCCCATATCATAAAAATCTTTGAAAGGGTCCTAAGAAGCAAGATCACCACCCATCTAGAAACCCATCAGTTACACAACCCAGGGCAACATGGGTTTAGAACAGGTCGCTCCTGTCTGTCTCAACTACTGGATCACTACGACAAGGTCCTAAATGCACTAGAAGACAAAAAGAATGCAGATGTAATATATACAGACTTTGCAAAAGCCTTCGACAAGTGTGACCATGGCGTAATAGCGCACAAAATGCGCGCTAAAGGAATAACAGGAAAAGTCGGTCGATGGATCTATAATTTCCTCACTAACAGAACACAGAGAGTAGTCGTCAACAGAGTAAAGTCCGAGGCAGCTACGGTGAAAAGCTCTGTCCCACAAGGCACAGTACTAGCTCCCATCTTGTTCCTCATCCTCATATCCGACATAGACAAGGATGTCAGCCACAGCACCGTGTCTTCCTTTGCAGATGACACCCGAATCTGCATGACAGTGTCTTCCATTGCAGACACTGCAAGGCTCCAGGCGGACATCAACCAAATCTTTCAGTGGGCTGCAGAAAACAATATGAAGTTCAACGATGAGAAATTTCAATTACTCAGATATGGTAAACATGAGGAAATTAAATCTTCATCAGAGTACAAAACAAATTCTGGCCACAAAATAGAGCGAAACACCAACGTCAAAGACCTAGGAGTGATTATGTCGGAGGATCTCACCTTCAAGGACCATAACATTGTATCAATCGCATCTGCTAGAAAAATGACAGGATGGATAATGAGAACCTTCAAAACTAGGGAGGCCAAGCCCATGATGACACTCTTCAGGTCACTTGTTCTATCTAGGCTGGAATATTGCTGCACTCTAACAGCACCTTTCAAGGCAGGTGAAATTGCCGACCTAGAAAATGTACAGAGAACTTTCACGGCGCGCATAACGGAGATAAAACACCTCAATTACTGGGAGCGCTTGAGGTTTCTAAACCTGTATTCCCTGGAACGCAGGAGGGAGAGATACATGATTATATACACCTGGAAAATCCTAGAGGGACTAGTACCAAACTTGCACACGAAAATCACTCACTACGAAAGCAAAAGACTTGGCAGACGATGCACCATCCCCCCAATGAAAAGCAGGGGTGTCACTAGCACGTTAAGAGACCATACAATAAGTGTCAGGGGCCCGAGACTGTTCAACTGCCTCCCAGCACACATAAGGGGGATTACCAACAGACCCCTGGCAGTCTTCAAGCTGGCACTGGACAAGCACCTAAAGACAGTTCCTGATCAGCCGGGCTGTGGCTCGTACGTTGGTTTGCGTGCAGCCAGCAGCAACAGCCTGGTTGATCAGGCGCTGATCCACCAGGAGGCCTGGTCACAGACCGGGCCGCGGGGGCGTTGACCCCCGAAACTCTCTCCAGGTAAACTCCAGGTACACAGTAGGCTTCTTCAGTCGAGTACAGAAAAGTTGATAGAAGCAGAAGAGACTTGAAGACGATGTAATCAGTCCATCACCCTTAAAGTTTTGAGGTGGTCAGTCCCTCAGTCTGGAGAAGAGCATTGTTCCATAGTCTGAAACAATATGGAGTTGAAGTTAGGTTAGGTTAGGTAAGGTTCGTCAGGAAACAGGACAAATGTTTCCTGACGCGGGTGACAGGATGGAGCCTTATATAGCGCCAGGAGGTGAGACGTAGGTCACTAGTAGAACGTAGATGTTGGGAGGTCAGGTCCCTCTCAAATCCAGCCGTTCTCACTAGTAGAGGTTGTCGAAGTTGATTTCAGGTCTGTACCAAGATACCCTTGTGTTGCAGTGTCTGACAGATTGAACATTAAAATGGTATAAAATACCGACAGGTTGTTAGGTAAGACACATATGCAACAGTTAGGTCAGTCCATCAATCTTGATGGACTGACCACATCGACTCAAGGCTGAGGGACTGATTACCTCATTCTCCTCCTGTTCTTCAAGTTTATCCTTTGTATGGACTGATGAAGCCACTGTGTGGCGAAACGTTTCCTCAATAAAGATACCCAAGAGTTGTGATGAATGGTTTGAAAAACCGACAAGTTGAAGATTGAGACACTTATGCAAACGTTTCCTGAATAAAGATTCCCATATGCTGCATAAGTGTCTCATACCCAAGAGTTGCACATGTGTCTAGTCTAACAAGAGAATGTAATTTAAGAGTCTTCAATCTTTCTTCATAAGGAAAATTTCTAATGCTATGTATTAATTTAGTTATTCTACGCTGAATGTTTTCTAAGTAAGTACTTACTTACTAATGTTTTCTAACGAATTTATATCCATTCTGTAATATGGAGACCAGAATTGAGCTGCATAATCTAGGTGAGGCCTTACTAATGATGTATAAAGCTGCAGTAAAACCTTTGGACTTCTGTTGCTTACACTTCTTGATATAAATCCCAATAATCTATTTGCCTTATTACGTACGCTTAGGCATTGCTGTCTTGGTTTAAGGTTGCTGCTCACCATAACCCACAAGTCCTTTTCGCAATCTGTATGGCTAAGTTCTACATTGTAATAAAGTTGGTAGAATTACCGACAATATGTAAGTTCTACATTATTTCCAGGACTTATAAGTGCTAGGGTTATGGACACCCCCTAGGGTTATGGACACCCCCGAGCTTCAGAACCTTGCATTTATCTACATTGAACCGCATCTGCCACTTTTCTGTCCAAGAATAGAGTTTGTCTAAATCCTCCTGAAGTTCCCTAACATCTACGTTTGAATCAATTATCCTACCTATCTTTGTGTCATCGGCGAATTTGCTCATATCACTAGTAATACCCTCATCAAGGTCATTGATATATATTATAAACAACAACGGGCCTAAGACTGATCCCTGTGGTACGCCACTTGTTACAGATCCCCACTCGGATTGAACCCCATTTAAGCATACTCTCTGCTTCCTATTAGTGAGCCATGACTCGATCCATAAGAACATAAGAACATAAGAATGTAGGAACACTGCAGAAGGTGAGATTAAGACACATGTGCAACATCTGGGTATCTTTATTGTAGACGTTTCGCCATCCAGTGGCTTTATCAATACAAATTCTAGGACATAACTTGAAGACAGTAGAACTATGTACAGAAGATGAGGTAATCAGTCCCTCAACCTAGGAGTAGGTGCGAAGAGCACCATAGTCGTGGAGATTCTGCAGAAGGCCTACTAGCCCATACGAGGCAGGTCCTTATCAAAACGACATCTACCTAAAGCTACTCAAGAAATAACTCCTGTACCCCTGGACACCAATCAAACCCAGCCCCTCCCACTCATATATTTGTCCAGTCTCTTCTTAAAGCTACCCAAGGTCCTAGCCTCTATCACCCCACTGGGAAGACTGTTCCACGCATCTACAACTCTGTTAGAAAACCAGTACTTACCTATGTCCTTTCTAAATCTAAATTTATCCAACTTAAATCTATTATTCCTAGTTCTTACCTGGTTCGACACCCTCAGTACTTTATTAATGTCTCCCTTGTTTATGCCCGTCATCCACTTATACACTTCAATGATATCTCCCCTCATTCTACGCCTCTCCTTCGCTGTATAGCCCTTGTGGCTTAGCGCTTCTTTTTGATTATAATAATAATCTACGCCTCTCCAGAGAGTGGAGATTTAAGGCTTTAAGTCTATCTTCATACGGGAGGTTCCTTACACAGTAAATCATTTTAGTCATTCTTCTCTGTATGTTCTCTAATGAGTCTATGTCCATCCTGTAGTAAGGGGACCAAAACTGAGCAGCATAATCTAAATGAGGCCTCACTAGTGATGTATAGAGCTGTAAAATAACTTTTGAACTTCTGTTGCTTATACTTCTTGAGATAAATCCAAGTAATCTGTTGGCCTTGTTGCGCACACTAAGGCACTGCTGTCTTGGCTTTAGATTTCTGCTTACCATGACTCCTAAGTCTTTTTCACATTCTGTATGACCAAGCTCTACTTCACCTAGATTATAGCTTCGAAGGTTATTTTCATTACCAAGGGCAAGTACCTTACACTTATCCACATTAAACTTCATCTGCCATTTTTCAGACCAAGACATTAATTTGTTCAAATCGTCCTGGAGTTCATTGATATCCTCCTCAGAGTGAATTATACGGCCTATCTTTGTATCATCAGCAAACTTACTCATGTCACTAGCAATCCCTTCATCAAGGTCATTAATGTAAATTATGAACAGGATAGGGCCTAAAACTGATCCTTGTGGAACGCCACTAGTGACTAATCCCCATTCAGATTTCACTCCATTAATGGTAACTCTCTGCTTTCTATTGGTAAGCCATGCCTCAATCCATGCTAGAACTTTACCTCCTATACCATGAGCTGCCACTTTTCTTAAGAGTCTCTTGTGAGGTACTCTGTCGAAGGCTTTACTAAAATCCAAATAAACAATATCATTGTTTGTAATGGCTTGATAAAGCTCCTGGAGAGCGAAACGTTGCCACAATAAATGTCACATTAGTTGCACTTGTGTCCTTTTACTTTACAATATCATATTCCTTATCACTGTCAACTGCCTCAAATGTTCTATTGAAGAACGTCAGTAAGTTTGTCAGGCAGGAACGACCTCTCGTGAATCCATGCTGAGATTCATTTATCAAGTTATGCTCTTCAAGGTGACTTCTGATAATGTCAGCTATAATTGATTCTAATAACTTGCCCACTATAGATGTCAGGCTTATTGGACGGTAATTTGAAGGAGTGGACTTCCCCCAATGCCATGAGCTGCCACTTTTTTTAACAGTCTCTGGTGCGGTACTCTATCAAAAGCCTTACTAAAATCTAAATAAACAATATCGTATTCTTTATCATGATCAACGGCCTCAAAAGCTTTACTGAAGAAGGTTAATAAATTAGTTAGGCAGGAACGGCCCCTCATGAATCCATGCTGAGTATCATTAATCAAGCTGTGCTTATCCAGATGGCTTCTTATATTATCAGCTATAACTGACTCTAGTAATTTGCCTACAATTGAGGTTAGGCTTATTGGGCGGTAATTTGACGGTAACGACTTGTCCCCTGTTTTAAAAATAGGAATTACATTAGCCATC
Source organism: Cherax quadricarinatus (assembly GCF_038502225.1). Lineage (NCBI taxonomy): Eukaryota > Metazoa > Arthropoda > Malacostraca > Decapoda > Parastacidae > Cherax > Cherax quadricarinatus. Next base: position 576,647 of record NW_027195030.1, read on the forward strand.
TTCCACATATCAGACACTACACCTGTTTGAAGAGAAATATTAAAAATATTAGTCAATGGTTCACAAAGTTCCATTTTACACTCTTTAAGAACCCTTGAAAAAAGTTCATCAGGGCCCGGGGATTTATTTTGCTTTAACCGGTCTATCTGTTTGATAACCAATTCGGTAGTGACTGTGATATTGCATAATTTATCATCATCAGGCCCACTATAAAAATTAATTACTGGGATATTGTTAGTGTCTTCCTGAGTGAAAATAATTATTAAGAATAGAGCCCATTTCATTCTCCTTGTCAGTGAGATGCCCAGAGTTATTTTTAAGGGGATCTATCTTATCTCTAACTTTTTGTTCTATAAATCCTTCACAGCCTAACACTTCCCATCCTCAGGGACACCAATGGAGACTTTTTTGGGGAGGTTATTATCCTATGTAATTTACACAATACTATTATTATTATTATTATTATTATTATTATTATTATTATTATTATTATTTTTATCATCATCGTCATCATAATCATCATCATAGCTAAGCGCTAAACACACAAGGGCCATCCAGCACTACGTAATTTACATATTTGTACTAAGACAATTGTAATCATCCAAGAATGTGAAGTTGTACCTTAACAAACTTGTTTGCTTGCTTACTCCAAGCACTGTATAACTCCCTACGGCTTTAACGCTTCCAGTGCCCAATGATGTAGATTTATTTACAGAGAAAGTTGAAGTTAAACAGTACGGATAAGATTTGTTTGGATTTTTAACCCAAAGTGCGTCATCAGGGACCTGGAATACCTGGAACTGTTTTAAATCTGTCTAGTTCTTTAATCTTGTCCCCCAGGATGCGATCCACACTAATTGACTAACGCCCAGGTACCTGCTTACTGCTAGGTGAACAGGAAAAGCAGGTGTAACGATACATGTCCAATGTCTCTACTCATGCCGGTGATTGAACCACGGACACCGAACGTGAGGCGAGTGCATATTGCCAACCGAGCCACGAGACACCTTTGAGTCGCGGTACACCTTTGAGTGGGTAGAGCCCACTAGTGGAAGTAGGTCATGCCAATAGGTTAGGCAAACATTGCAACTGTAGAACAAAATTTCTCTACCAGGATTTCGAGATGTAAGTTTGACGCAACTGAATAGTGGGTGGGGACTCTGAGCCTGGTCCATACACATAGCAGCTTAACACTGTGAATCACTCCTCCATGGAGCTCACAGAGAGGATTCTACAACTATCATTCTGTGATCATTTGCAAGTCCGGCGGAAGACCGGATGGCTTATGAATTCTTACCTTTCGAGGGAGGTGTCTCGATGCTGGTGAAGGGCTCTTGGTCCATGGAACTGGAACTACTCCCATCCCTTTCCTTGGATCGAATTTGTTTGCCTCAAAATCCCAATTTCTCTAATGCTATATTACCCCTTCGGGTTTAGCGCTACTTTATGAATGCAATAATAACAATTGTAAATTCTTGCCCTTCCCCCAGGTTCCAACCCCTGTAATTCACCGTTTATTATTAGATTTTTTAGGGATGTTGGTATATATAGTTCCTTGACAATGTGAGTAGTCACGAAAGCGCTTGGAATTTCACTACTCTTTCACAGTGGTTGTTTTGCATATATGTATATATATATATATATATATATATATATATATATATATATATATATATATATGTCATATATATATATATATATATATATATATGGTATATATATATATATATATATATATATATATATATATATATATATATATATATATATATATCTCAAATATATATATATATATGTCGTGCCGAATAGGCAGAACTTGCTATCTTGGCTTAAATAGCAACGCTCATCTTGCCATATAGGACAAGCGAAAATTTGTGTATGCAATAATTTCGCCAAAATCATTCTGAACCTAACGAAAAAATATAATTCACTGTGTTTATTTAGTATTAAATTATAGTAAACAAATCTAAAATATATTTAGTTGGGTTAGGCTAAAATAAATTGTTCTTGTTATAATAAGGTTAGGTAAGCTTTCTAAGATTCTTTTGGAGCAAAATTAAAAATTTTTTCATTAACATTAATGAAAAAAAATATATCTTTAAACGTATAAGAGAAAATTTCAGAAAGGTCTTAATTTTAAAAGAGTTCTTGCTAATTGACCAGTTTTACATATTCGGCACCACACACACACACACACACACACACACATATATATATATATATATATATATATATATATATATATATATATATATATATATATATATATAGGGAAGTACCACCTCTATAGCTGGAATGGGGACCCTCATCCTCAGAGAAGACAATAAACGTACCTAAGGGAAAACTCAAGGTTCTCCCCGGAGCTGTTTGAATATTTTCTTCTACCACCCCCTATATATTTTTTATTCTATGTGAACATTTATTAATAAACAAAATACATTTACAGAAAAAACATAAACATGATTACAATAGCACAATGTATCAAAGATCATGAATTTCCTCCAGCTCCTCCGAGGCTGGACGTGAGCCAAGTATGCAGCAAGCATTTCCACTCTGAATGGCGACGCTGAGGCGCTGGAACATGAAAGTGGCTGCCCTTGGGTCCCTGGTGGTGTCGATGAGTCTGGAACCCAATTCTTTAAGGAAACGTGTGGCATTTTTTCCCCATGATCCCAAGGTCTCTGATCCCACTGGGACAAATTGATACTGTTGGCTGATGTCCCTGTACTTGCTGATCTTGTACTCCTCCCTGTGGTCAGCAGCTCCTCCCTGTCGCCCCACACTGTGATGGATATAGATGTCAGCCAGTGTGGACACACAGGTATAGTCCCATGCTAAGAGCTTGCCATTCTTCCAAGGATAGATGGTGATCCCGTCGGGGCGGTTTGCTGGGTTGTGGGTATTGTTTGCTGCAAGTGATCGTGGCTCCCTCTCGGCTGGGCATCCAGCTGTAGCAAGGGTTCTCTTAATGATGTCGTTGACCTCATTGTGTCTTGCATGCCAGCCCTTAGTTTTGGAACAGTTAAGACCATGTAGACCGTATTGGTCTGCTTGCACTTCGCCGCAAATACACATATATTCTGTGTGAATTGGGGCAGCAAGGCGCAGAGCCACTGCAATACGGATATATATATATATATATATATATATATATATATATATATATATATATATATATATATATATATATATATATATATATATATATATATATATATATACTCACCTAATGGTGGTTGCTGAGGTCGAGTCAGTAGTTCCTGACCCCGCCTTTTCAGTGGTCACTACTAGGGCACTCCCTCCGTGAGCTTTATCATACCTCTTCTTAAAGTGTGTGTGTGTGTGTGTGTGTGTGTGTGTGTGATGTATTGACGTGATCATTGAAAAGCTTGCTGGGATTACATTAACTCGGTCACAGCCTGCCAGTCCTATGACGTGATCAAACATCTCTGGCATACACTGCCTCAGTTAATTATGAACTCACCATTATTAACCACGATTCCTCAAACAATTCTTCCTCTACGGATTTAGCTCTCCGCCGTGAAATTAATAAATATATACTCACATAGATGCGGTAATTCCAAAAATACTAGATACTAAGTCGTTATAAGGTAAGGTAAGATTTTGTTTGGATTTTTAACCCTGGAAGGTTCGTCACCCAGGATAACCCAAGAAAGTCAGCTCGGCATCGAGGGACTGCCTGTCTTATTTCCATTGTCCCCCAGGATGCGACCCGCACCAGTCGACTTACACCCAGGTACCTACTTGCTTGCTAGGTGAACGGGAACAACAGGTATAAGGAAACACGCCCAACATGACCTGATAAGCAACCCGCCTACCAGGTCATGTTTTAATTGAGGTTATGTTGGACGGAATTTACTCAGTGTGAATTATTATTATTATTATTATTATTATTATTATTATTATTATTATTATTATTATTATTATTATTATTATTATTATTATTATTATTATTATTATTATTATAAAAAGTAGTAAAGATGCTGGAACCTGTTTGATAGCGGCCTCAGCTCACACACTGAAGGACAGGGGCTCGACCTCCCAAACGAAGGGAAACATTGAGCATGTTTCCGTACACCTGCTGCCCCTGTTCACCTGTTAGTAAACAGGTACCTGAGGGTTAATCGGCTGGTGTTACCAGACCCCGATGTAAATAAGCTAGTCTGAAGTCGGCTGTATTGGGTTATCCTGGGAGAGGAGACACGGTACTGAGAAGAAATAAGTCACTTTGTCTGACCATTTTTTTTTTTTTGGGGGGGGGGGTATCCAAGGTAATTTACCCTATGTATGATAAATATACTTATGTGTGCCTGTACCTAAAGAAACTTGCTAAGACTATTTCCTCTCATATTCCAGCATGTGCTTGTCTTCTCTAGCTTGTACTTCCTTTCATCTCCACTACAGACCATGATCACCCGAGCATCAACACATCTTCCACCACCACTACCACATTGACTCATCGAATATAATCCACTGGTACAAAGCGCCACCACGTACTCTTGCTGCTTAGAGACTGGCATATACTATATAAATATCAAGTCTGCGTGTTAGTGTCAGCGGCACCTCGCCCTTCTACGCCAGCCATTAGTGCTTACAGTATGGAGTTGAATGTTGTAGCGGTGGACAATATGGTGTTGGGTACCGAACCAGTACACTGTATGGGATTGAGTGTCGCACCAAAGGACGATGTGGTGTTTCAGGCGACGGAGGTGGATGGCTGGGCGAACTACAAATGGCTTGACATTGTCATGTACCGCATCATTCATGAGTACCTGGTGCCTGTGCTGGTGCTGCTGGCGGTGCTCCTGCCGGGCCTGCAGCTCACTAAAGTAAGGCAAGCTACAGACGAGCATTTATTGTTCTATTGGTAAGATTATTCCTTAGATTTTAAGATAAATATTGTATTAGTGTTCTGTGCTTGCGCCTAAGTCAGTGACTTAGAAACGTTGCGCTACGAGTGTTATAGTTTTCATTATATTTTCTCACATCAATAAGTATAGAAGAAACAAATACATAAAAATTGTGTAAGAAACTGTCTATTATAACATATGTCGTTCTGCTACGATAATTTTTTTTAATGGCGAGGGATCGAAATCCCTAGGCTAAAATGAGTCTCCTTGTACCTACTGCCATTATTCAAATTGTTTCTGAGGTTATGTGAGTTAAAATAATAAGTCAATGGTTTTTCCTTCAGACTACAGCAGCAGCTGTGAGAAACACTAGATCGTCATGCACTCCAAGTTCTCTAAATGTGGGTCGTCTCCAAGGAGCTGGTGACCTACTGCCCAAAGATACAACCACCCCAGGTCCTCTCCTCGTGGGTAATCTGCAAGGATTTCAAGATTTACTACCCCAGGACACCATCCCAGATCCTCCTCGAAAAAATCCTGGTGATCTACTACCCATGGTTCTCACACCAGGGAAGTATCAGTAGCAAGGTGATCATACACCACGCTTCAAGACACCACCCAAGATAGACATTCCTCATGAAAAAGTTTGATGTCGAAGATTTGTTGATTGATTCAGAGACAATACATCAGAAACTCAAGAAAATTATTTTTAAGGTATTGTTTTTAGAGGTTAAAACATTTATTGAGACAGAGCAGTAAGCCAAGAAAATAAACATTATGAATCCAGTAAAATCAACAGACACACACACACATTATACATACATATATTTATATATATATACATATATATATATATATATATATATATATATATATATATATATATATATATATATATATATATATGTAGATATATAGATATATATATATATATATATATATATATATATATATATATATATATATATATATAGATATATTTATATATTTATATAATGTATATATTTACTTGCTCAAATAAAAAAATATATAAAAAACTTATGCCAGCAGTAAAACAGTGACAACGATATATTATTTCTAGGCACCTTGGGCACACCTGCCATAGGTTGGGCAACCCTGCCCTAGATGGGGTCTGTGGAAAATTTTGATAATTTTCCTGTAATCTGGGTAATAATTGAAGTACATAATAGTGTTTATATAACGCAATGTAGATATTTAGGGTTGATGTGACTTTTAGAAAATGTCAAGTCAGAGAAGAACCAACATTCCGGAGAGAACAACGAAAATGGCGGAGTAATACGGAGTAGGCCGGGTATTTGTGGAGAATTAATTTCGTCTAATTTAAGACGCTAGAAATAGTATCGGCAAATATAGTGTCGTATATAATAAGTGCATTTAACGTGTATCCGGACGGGTTCAGATATAAAGTGAAACTATTAAGATAAGGATGATACGAATGAAAACATGAACGGTTGCTGGAGACTACATTGCCAGCCACATGTATCAGCACTTGTACACTTCCCAGTGTGAATTAAATCTTACTACAAGTAATGTAACTTGGTCAATATTAGTTGCCTACTGATAGGGAGGCGTTAGGATATATCACCAAGATCACAATTTGGTGAGTAATATTTAAATGTTCATGTTTTTTTTTCTAATTATGTACTCTTGTAGGTTTAGCACTTCTTTTTGATTATAATAATAATAATTTCTAATTATGTAATTAATATATATATATATATATATATATATATATATATATATATATATATATATATATATATATATATATATATATATATATATATATATATATATATATATATATATATATATATATTAATCAGTTTACTCAGGTCAAGTAGTTGATACTACTGAATATATATCCATTCCATGCAATTTGTAAGTGTTACTGGCATAATTTTTTTTCCAAATAATTTTAAGAATTATATGTTCAAATAATTTAAGGTCCAAATGTGTAAGTTTGTCGAGCTGAGAAAGTGCGACCTAGTGTTGTTCCAAAGTACATCAATAACAGTAAATGTAATCTGTTTTTGATGTACCAAAGTTCTCCCAGTTATATGTGTGAAATGTTAATTCTGGATTGTACCTATGAAATTCCCCCTCGTAATTTCTCATGTAGCCTATGTAAAGCGCCAGTGTTGTATGCCTGTAACGTCTTCGTACCTTCAGGACCATTACATAAATTCACGTCACTGACTGGAAAAAGATTTGTAGATTTCCCTGAATAAAAAATATTATCGCAGGAGCATAGATATGATACACAATGATACGCACTTCAGTGCGTATCATTGTGTATGTATTTTGACACATTATACCCTCTGTTAGAGATTATATCTTCGAGGAGTGATGTACAAGGGTTACAAACAATTTAATAACTTTAGTGTATTGAAGATCTGTTTAGAACGAGGTTTAGTGTGTCTATGTTTCGATCTGTGTCGCTGTTTATCAAGTCAAGACTTGATGAAGACGAACTCAGATCGAAATGCTGCGCCTTTGAAAGCCTGTCCTGCAAAGCCGGCCTTTCACCATTGTCGGCAGTGCAACTTAACAATCCAGCCCTCATGTAGCCGACAGCCATGAAACCCACACGGATGGTGGAAGAGGAGGAGGATGAAATTAAAACAACAAGAAACAATGTATCCCTTTACTAACATAGGATACACGTTAGGTTTTTGTTCTTCATCACAGCAAATACAACACTGATGCAGTCAACTCCCGCCTGGAGCTTGGCTGGTGGTTGTTGAAGATTCCTCACGGAATGGATAGCTTCTCACTTCCAGTTGGTCACATGTAGAGAGAACGGGTGGTATGTCCAGTAGGTCACCCCCCGTCATAGAGAACGGGTGGTGTGTCCAGTAGGTCATCCCCGTCATAGACAACGGGTGGTGTGTCCAGTAGGTCATCCCCGTCATAGACAACGGGTGGTGTGTCCAGTTGGTCACCCGTCATAGAACGGGTGGTGTGTCCAGTTGGTCACCCGTCAGAAAGTACGGATGGTAGTTGCTCTGACGGGTGGCCATTTACTGCCTGTCAGAGAAAACGGGTGGTAAATGGCTCCCCATCAGAGAAAACGGATGGTAATTGGCCACTCATCGGAGAAAACGGGTTGCGTGCCGCAATAAATACATGGGTGACTCAAGTTCGGTATTTGGAGGGCGGTTCGTCAAGTCTACAAGCAGAGCTTGAGGAACCGCCCCTTCGTTGTATTCAGTGACTAGTTTCAGGAATACAAAAATACTTGGCTCTATGTATGGAAATTACCCTACAATTTGTAATAGTTATCCTTGGTTAAATCGTCATTAAATTCCGTTGCATGCCTATGCAGTTCACGTGCAAGATGCAACAATATTGTGGCAAATGTAAAATAGACATGTTAACGATTTCAAGCAAAGTGAACGTATATCACTGTAGGTGTCCAGGAAAAGTTGTTCATTCTATGGGTATTTTTCCTTCTGTATAGTTATCTTCACTCGAGGTCACTTAGCTAAGCAGTCATGGGGGAAAATATCTTTTAACTTTTCATCGACGATACGAGTCAACGCTGTAGGTTGGAACCGAGGAACTCCGACAAGAAAGACGAAAGCGAATGTACCTGGCCAAATGGCCGGGTACATTCGTGTCTGTCTCGCGTCTTGCACTGAATAGCCCACATGGGTTTAGTGCTTAACATGAATTTATAATTACAAATTATAATCTTGATTCTCCTCGAAGTGAACGTCTTAAAGCAACTTTGAAGACCAAAGTATCAAAGCCTCTCTCAAGGGATAACCCGACATAGGTGACCCAGAGCCTCTTAGTCATACTTTCACACACACAACAGAAAACCTTATGGCACGAAATAATTCAATTAGAAGATTGGAAGACTTGAGGGCTTCATTTACTGTATGGCCCATTATGTGACTATAATAGTTTTTTTAACCACCGCCCACAGGATGGGTATGGATTAAATAATAAAACTACCAATAACAAACATCTACACTAAAAACAATAGTAAATTATATATATAATATATATATATATATATATATATATATATATATATATATATATATATATATATATATATATATACATATATATAAAATCTTCGCTACACATTTCCATCACCAGTGTGAGTAAAATATTGAGAGAACACGAACATACATACGCTTGTTGGCACCTCTGCAATGATTTCAACTCTGTTCTTAAAAATAAAATGATTCATTAATAATCGAAGCTTCTGTAAACTGCAGTCATTGGTGTATAATGCTCTATAATTCAACTCTCTGGATCTATTAATCTACACTGTATTCTCTTTTTGTTATATTAGCCAGCCAAACAATAGTTATCAAAAAATATAAAATATAATGATAGAGTGTTGTACACTGAGAAACCTTGCTTACATCTGCTGAAAGTGCATGTATACACTCGGAGTGAAAGAAAATTATGTATATGAATTCATCGTAAAATAAAATGTATACATGTACTTTAAGAAAGGAGGTAAAATTGGTTTTATATAGGTGAATGACAAACTGATCACAGTTGTGATGCGCTAACATTCACAGCACTTGCGAAAGCGGTGCTGGTTGGTGCTGAATTTACAAGTTCAGCTTATCGATGTTCAACACCCGTCCACTGAAGAGTTCAACTGGTTGATGTTATATTCTCTTCACTTAGGTCATCCAACATGGTCACCACCACAACAAACACTTCCCTGGTACAAGACGCTGTTTACTGACAACAGTCTTGATCGTTGCAAATGAAAAGAGGGAAGAAGAGCAAGTACTTTCCCCAAAAACCTATGAAACTGACTGTATATTGTCTTTTATACTGTAATACTCGGCCAGTATCCTTCTCGTCGTGGGCGTCGGCAGAGCCTGACAAGGGCCAGGACGTAAACATGGACACCTTGTGACTATTGAACTTCATATCTAATTTTTATGGTGGCTCCTATGTTCAGTGTGCAGCCATTCACACCGGACACGGTTATCCTTTTAGTTTAACTTGATAATTTTGATAAATTCTTACATATATGAAAATTAATCCATTTCAGTATATCGTGTAACACGTCCTGCCCTGCCTGTCCATCTACGACCGCCTCACTACACCTGATATCCTAACGTTTATCCAACTTCAGCTGAATCAGCCATCCACTCGACCCCACCTGAGTCCGACTAGCAAGCCAACGGTAGCACTGCTGTGACCAGTCCTAGGGACCACTCAATACCACACTCACGCGTTCGTCAGTAGACACCACCTTCTACAGCAGCTGGTGCTTTGTGCTGAGTCTGCAGTAGTACTAATACATAACACGTATGTACGTGCCAACACTGCTTACAGCAGCGTGTCTGAGAATTTTTCCTGATGTATGCAGTAACATCAGGATTTTAAACTAACCTCAAAGCGTAGCTGCAACAACATTAACCATTTTTCATTTAATCTGGCGAAGACAAGAATTTAAAGACAACCTACGACTTCCTCTGCTTTTTCGAAAACAAGAAACTCGACATAAAGCAGATGTAAACAAAACTTTAGCGACACGATCACAGAAAGTAAAAAATAGTTACTTTATATGCCACCAGCGTTTAGTGTCAGTTCATTGTTCTTCAACGCTTACTTGTGGCATTACTGCATATTAAGAACAAACCTACCTGGTAACATCAGGGCAAGATTCAAGTCTCGTAGGCCACTAAAACAGGCCTATAGATAATCGCGTTGTATAGTGTCTATGGTTCCAGTGGAATCTATTCATTGTGTACAATGACAATAATTCACAGCAAATTGCTGAAGCTTGATATATCAGTTTTCACGTTTTTCATTCTTTGGAGATTATGATGGGTGTAAAAAAGTATCGTAGGCCCTGTGTACTGTATCCATTGTGACCAGTGGATAAACAGACCATAGACAGTAACAGGGAAATCGTAAGCCTACTTAGTAATTTTAATTCTGCAGGGTGACTTGAGTTGGTACATGGGAAGTGCCTTGCATAGCGAGCTAGTACATGGTAAGTGCTTTGCAGACTGAGCTGGTAATGGGGAGTGCCTTGCAGAGTGAGCTAGTACATGGTAATTGCCTAGCAGAATAAGCTGGTACATGGTAAGTGCCTTGCAGAGTGAGCTAGTACATGGTAATTGCCTTGCAGAATAAGCTGGTACATGGTAAGTGCCTTGCAGAGTGAGCTAGTACATGGTAATTGCCTTGCAGAGTGAGCTAGTACATGGTAAGTGCCTTGCAGAGTGAGCTAGTACATGGTAAGTGCCTCGCAGAGTAACAGATTCAAATATATAAGGATTGTGGAGAATTTATGCTTCCCTACCATGGTAGTGGTGTGTGCTTCCCTACCATGGTAATGGTGTGTGCTTCCCTACCATGGTGGTGTTAAGAGCTTCCCTAACATGGTGATGTTAAGTGCTTCCCTACCATGGTGGAAAATGCTTCCATACCATGGTGGGGTTAAGTGCTTCCCTACCACGGTGGTGTTAAGTGCTTCCCTATCATGGTAATGGTGTGCGCTTCCCTACCATGGTTGTGGTAAGTGCTTCCTTACCATGGTAATGATGTGTGCTTCCCTACCAAATTGATGTTAACTCTTTCCCTACCATGGTAATGGTGTGTGCTTCCCTACCATGGTAATGGTGTGTGCTTCCCTACCATGGTAATGACGTGTGCTTCCCTACCATAACGATGTTAAGTGCTTCCCTACCATGGTAATGGTGTGTGCTTCCCTACCATAATGTTAAGTGCTTCCCTGCCATGGTAATGGTGTGTGCTTCCCTACCATGGCAATGTTGTTAAATGCTACCCTACTATGGTAATGGTGCGTGCTTCCCTACCATGGTGATGTTAAGTGCTTCCTTCCCATGGCAATGGTGTGTGCTTCCCTACCATAGCAATGGTGTGTGTTTTCTACCATGGTGATGTTAAGTGCTTCTCTACCATGATATTAAGTGCTTCCCTATCATGGTAATTGTGTGTGCTTCCCTACCATGGTGATAAGCACTTCCCTACCATGACGATGTTGTTAAAGGTTTCCCTACCATAGTAATGACGTGTGTGCTTCTCTACAATAGTAATGTTGTTGAGTCCTTATCTACCATGGTGATGATGTTAAATGCTTCCCTACCATGGTGATGTTAAGTGCTTCCCTACCATGGTGATGTTAAGTGCTTCCCTACAATGGTGATGGTGTTAAGTATTTCCCTACCATGGTATTGGTGTGTGCTTCCCTACCATAGTGATGGTGTTAAGTGCTTCCCTACCATGGTGACGGTCTTAAGTGCTTCCTTACCATGGTGATAATGTTAAATGCTTCCCTACCATGGTGATGTTAAGGACTTCTCTGCCATGGTAATGTTAAGTGCTTCCCTACCGTGGCGATGATTAGTGTTTTCATACTAAAGTGATGTTAAGTACCTACCTACTATGGTAATTGCGTGAAGTGCTTTCCTACCATGGTGATGGTATTAAGTGCTTCCCTACCATGGCGATGTTAAATGCTTCCATACCATGGCGATGTTAAGTGCTTCCATACCATGGCGATGTTAAGTACTACCCTACCATGGTGGTGATAAGTGCTTCCCTACCATGGTGATGATGTTAAGTGCTTTCTACCATGGCGATGTTAAGTGCTTCCCTACCATGGTGATAATAAGGGATACCCTACCATGATGATGATAAGTGCTTCCCTACAATCGCGATGATGTTAAGTGCTTCCCTACGATGGTGATGTTAAGTACTTCCCTACCATGGTGATGTTAAGTGCTTCCCTACCATCGTGATGATGTTAAGTGCTTCCCTACGATGGTGATGTTAAGTACTTCCCTACCATGGTGATATTAAGTGCTTCCCTACCATGGTGATTAGTGCTTCCCTACCATGGCTATGTTAAGTGCTTCTCTACCATGGTGATGTTAAGTGCCTCCCTATCATAGTAATGTCGATAAGTGTTTCCCTACCATGGTAATGCTGTTAACTGCTTTTCTACCATGGTGATGTTAAGTGCTTCCCTCCCATGGTACTGGTGTTAAATGTTTCCCTACCATGGTCCTGCTAAGTGCTTCCCTACCATGGTGATGTTAAGTGCTTCCCTACCATGGTGATGATGTTAAGTGCTTCCCTACCATGGTGATGTTAAGTGCTTCCCTACCATGGTGATGTTGATAAGTGTTTCCCTACCATGGTAATGATGTTAAGTGCTTCTCTAGCATGGTAATGGTAATAAGTGCTTCCCTAACATGGTGATGGTGTTAAGTGCTTCCCTTCCATGGTAATGGTGTTAAGTGCTTCCCTACCATGGTAATGGTAATAAGTGGTTCCCTACCATGGTAATGGTGTTAAGTGCTTCCCTTCCATGGTAATGATGTTAAATGCTTCCCTCCCATGGTAATGGTGTTAAGTGTTTTCCTACCATGGTAATAGTAATAAGGGGTTCCCTACCATGGTAATGGTGTTAAGTGCTTCCCTTTCATGGTAATGGTGTTAAATGCTCCCCTTCCATGGTAATGGTGTTAAGTGATTCCCTACCATGATAATAGTGTTAGGGGCTTCCCTAACATGTTGATGGTGCTAAGTGCTTCCCTAACATAGTGATGGTGTTAAGTGCTTCCCTTCCATGGTAATGGTGTTTAGTGATTCCCTACCATGGTAATGGTAATAAGTACTGTCCTTCCATGGTAATGGTGTACAGTGCTTCCCTCCCATACTAATGATGTAAAGTGCTTCCATACCATGGTAATGGTGTTAGGTACTTCCCTAACATGGTGATGGTAGTAAATGCTTTCCTACCATCGTAATGGTAATAAGTGCTTCCCTACCATGGTAATGATAATAAGTGCTTCCCTACCATGGTAATGATGTTAAGTGCTTCCCTTCCATGGTAATGGTGTTAAGTGCTTCCCTACCATGGTAATGGTGTTAAGTGCTTCCCTTCCATGGTAATGGTGTTAAGTGCTTCCCTACCACGGTAATGATGTTAAGTGCTTCCCTACCATGGTAATGGTGTTAAGTGCTTCCCTTCCATGGTAATGGTGTTAAGTGCTTCCCTACCATGGTAATGGTGTTAAGTGCTTCCCTACCATGGTAATGGTGTTAAGTCCTTCCCTTCCATGTTAATGGTGTTAAGTGCTTCCCTACCATGGTAATGGTGTTAAGTGCTTCCCTACCATGGTAATGGTGTTAAGTGCTTCCCTACCATGGTAATGGTGTTAAGTGCTTCCCTACCATGGTAATGGAAATAACTGCTTCCCTACCATGGTAATGGAAATAACTGCTTCCCTACCATGGTAATGGAAATAACTGCTTCCCTACCATGGTAATGGTGTTAAGTGGTTTTAGGATACTGCTGAAAATAGTTTCTAAACCATAGCTCTTTTACCTACAATGATTAACTAATCAACTACCATTGCTACGTGCTAGCCTACCATAGTCAAGTGCTCACCTACCATAGTGGTTAAGTGATGAAGTACCATAGGTACGTAATACTCTACCATGAGTGGAAAAAGCTATAATATATATATATATATATATATATATATATATATATATATATATATATATATATATATATATATATATATATATATATATATATATATATATATATATATATATATATATGGCAATAAGGTAATGGGGATATCTGCTTTTAAAAAGGTTTAAATAGGTATCTAGGTTTAAATAGGTATATCTGGATGTCTCTGGTTACGATGCTCTAGGCGTCTAGGGGGTTAGAAGCTGGTATGACTGAGAGGATGTTGTGCCTTGGTGGTGGCAACACTGATTTTTGCATAAAGCAGCTGGAAGAACTCTTCTGATATCGTTGTTGGCGATACTGCAGTGACCGTAGGATGTTAACATTGATGATGTAAGGTTGATAAAACATGGGGGTATCTGGCAACTGTGTGTGTGTGTGTGTGTGTGTGTGTGTGTGTATGTGTGTGTGTGTGTGTGTGTGTGTGTGTGTTGTGTGTGTGTGTGTGTGTGTGTGTGTGTGTGTGTGTGTGTGTGTGTGTGTGTGTGTGTGTGTTTGTGTGTGTGTTGTGTGTGTGTGTGTTGTGTGTGTTGTGTGTGTGTGTGTGTGTGTTGTGTGTGTGTGTGTTGTGTGTGTGTGTGTGTTGTGTGTGTGTGTGTGTGTGTGTGTGTGTGTGTGTGTGTGTGTGTGTGTGTGTGTGTGTGTGTGTGTGTGTCTGTGTGTGTGTGTCTGTGTGTGTGTGTGTGTGTGTGTGTGTGTGTGTGTGTGTGTGTGTGTGTGTGTGTGTGTGTGTGTGTGTGTGTGTGTGTGTGTGTGTGTGTGTGTGTGTGTTGTGTGTGTTGTGTGTGTTGTGTGTGTTGTGTGTGTGTGTGTGTGTGTGTGTGTGTGTGTGTGTGTGTGTGTGTGTGTGTGTGTGGTGTGTGTGTGTGTGTGTGTGTGTTGTGTGTTTGTGTGTATGTGTTAATGCAGTGCTAGTGATTGTGGTATAAGGTTGTGCAGTGCTGGTAGTTGTAGTAGAATGTTGTGTAGTGGTGGTAGTTGTGGTAGAGGGTTGTGTAGTGCTGGTAGTTGTGGTAGAGTGTTATGTAGTGCTGGTAGTTGTAGTAGGGGGTTGTGTAGTGCTGGTAGTTGTGGGAGAAGGTTGTGTAGTGCTGGTAGTTGTGGTAGGTTGTGCAGTGCTGGTAGTTGTGGTAGAAGGTTGTGTAGTGCTGATAATTGTGGTAGAGGGTTGTGTAGTGTTGGTAGTTGTGGTAGAAAGTTGTGTAGTGCTGGTAGTTGTGGTAGAAGGTTGTGTAGTGCTGAGCAGCGCAGGCAGGCGAGGAAGACCAGAGCCATCAGACCCCTCGATGCCGCCACCCTTCCCTGTCCACACTGCCAAAGAACGTTTCGTGCGCGGATTGGCCTGACAAGTCATCTGCGTACCCACCAACTTCGACCCCAGGATGACTAGATGGTCCTCGTCGAATCGACGGACAAACAACACATCATAGTGCTGGTAGTTGTGGTAAAAGGTTGTGCAGTGCTGGTAGTTGTAGTATAAGGTCGTGTAGTGCTGGTAGTTGTGGTAGAGGGTTGTGTAGTGCTGGTAGTCGTGGGAGAAGGTTGTGTAGTGCTGGTAGTTGTGGTAGGTTGAGCAGTGCTGGTAGTTGTGGTAGAAGGTTGTGTAGTGCTGGTAATTGTGGTAGAGGGTTGTGTAGTGCTGGTAGTTGTGGTGGAGGGTTTTGTAGTGCTGGTAGTTGTGGTAGGAGGTATTGTAGTGCTGGTAGTTGTGGTAGAAGGTTGTACAGTGCTGGTAGTTGTGGTAGGTTGTGTAGTGCTGGTAGTTGTGGTAGAAGGTTGTGTAGTGCTGGTAGTCGTGGTAGAAGGTTTTGTAGTGCTGGTAGTTGTGGTAGGTTGTGCAGTCCTGGTAGTTGTGGTAGAAGGTTGTGTAGTGCTGGTAGTTGTGGTAGAAGGCTGTGTAGTGCTGGTAGTTGTGGTAGAAGGTTGTGCTGTGCTGGTAGTTGTGGTACAAGGTTGTGTAGTGCTAGTAGTTGTGGTAGAAGGTTGTGTAGTGCTGGTAGTTGTGGTACAAGGTTGTGTAGTGCTGGTAGTTGTGGTACAAGGTTGTGTAGTGCTGGTAGTTGTGGTACAAGGTTGTGTAGTGCTGGTAGTTGTGGTACAAGGTTGTGTAGTTCTGGTAGTTGTGGTACAAGGTTGTGTAGTGCTGGTAGTTGTGGAAGAACGTTGTGTAGTGTTGGTATTTCTGGTAGAACGTTGTGTAGTGTTGGTATTTCTGGTAGAACGTTGTGTAGTGTTGGTATTTCTGGTAGAACGTTGTGTAGTGCTGGTATTTCTGGTAGAACGTTGTGTAGTGTTGGTATTTCTGGTAGAACGTTGTGTAGTGCTGGTATTTCTGGTAGAACGTCGTGTAGTGTTGGTATTTCTGGTAGAATGTTGTGTAGTGCTGGTATTTCTGGTAGAACGTTGTGTAGTGCTGGTATTTCTGGTAGAACGTTGTGTAGTGCTGGTAGTTGTGGTATTATTTGGACATTGCTCACAAAACAGTAAATAACCTAGCTAACTATTTTTTCTAGATGCTAGAAGGAGAGAGAAAGAGAGAGAGAAAGAGAGAAAGAGAGAGAGAAAGAGAGGGAGAGAGAGAGAGAGAGAGAGAGAGAGAGAGAGAGAGAGAGAGAGAGAGAGAGAGAGAGAGAGAGAGAGAGAGAGAGAGAGAGAGAGAGAGATAAGGTGCCAGAGAAGGTCATCTGAGCAGTATAGAGTGCTTCCCAAGTTTGACCGATGGTGTGGTCATGTATACGAACCAGACTATCTCCTCCAGGTCCCTCACCTCTCTCTCTCTCTCTCTCTCTCTCTCTCTCTCTCTCTCTCTCTCTCTCTCTCTCTCTCTCTCTCTCTCTCTCTCTCTCTCTCTCTCTCTCTCTCTCTCTCTCCCTCCCCCTCCGCTAAGCACATCACGCCTCTTTCCTTCTCTTCGCGTTCCCTCTGTCCATTACTTAATAGTATTAAGAAACAGCGCACTGCGGTTGTATACAAGCTTATTTAGTAAAAGTCTTTTCTTTGTATTCATCACTTTCCAAGTCGTTACGTCACTGACCTTTCTCTTTCCGTGGACAGACAAGCAGTGTGGAAACCATAAATGCATTCGATTGACCCCATGCAAATTGGAATTACGCTGCAATGGCCTTTATACTTATAAGAAAAGCATTGGATTTCTCCAAGGCTGATGTGCGGGGTCAACTCTATGCACTACAGTGGAATCTAATTGCTGACACGTTAGCCAGAAATACAATAGTAGCCCTACATAAGCCAGAAAAGTAGCTGGCTGAGCCGAAAAAGTTGAGAAACGTAGCAGACTGTCGTATATAAGCCAGAATAAAGGTATGACACACAAGAAATGTAGTATCTGGGCTTCTATAAGGCAGAAATAGACACAAAAATAAATACAGTAACCAGTCCTACATAAGCCAGAAAAAGAGGTGTGAAGCGCGAGAAATGCAGTATCCTATCCACTTCATTATATGCTCGTCTGATAGTCAGTTTTGGTATCTATACCGAGGAACGAGACAGCTCAGTGTCCCGTTGAATGTTGTTTCATGTTGTGTAGACATAATCGGTAAGACAGGGTGCAGCCTGAAATGTGTTTCTCATCATCGTTCTAAGTTATGAAAATATATTTCGTAATGGGTGTTTCTTTTACGGCTATGCTTCTCATTTACATGCAACAGAATAAGGTTGGTGAAGGTGCCTGTGTTTGTTATGAAGGTGGGTGCCGGAGCTGGCTGCTCGCTGGCTCCTAGCAAATCGTCGTTGTAGTCAGAATATTCGTTCAGTCTCTCCCTTCTGACGAGTTTCACTTTTAATTTGTGCATCTCGAGCTGTCTGGGAGAAATTATTTGGGAGGTTCAAGACGTCGTAGATTCGTGCAACTACTACTGTTTATTACCCTTCTCAGTAGTAGATCATCTACTGTGCATTTACCAAACTTCTCAAGGGGTTGATTCACGCATCTACCATCCTTCTCAGGGTAGATTCGCACATCCACCAACCGTCTCAGTAGTAAATTCACGCGTCTACCACCCATCTCAGACATTCAGTGCGGTAGGGGGTAGGGGCATTGTTCCCGTCACCGCAACTTCTGCCTTTTGATCAAAACCTGAGTCACTTCGAAACAATCGCACAGCGGCTATTTCTTGCGCCACCCGCGTCTCTCCTAGTCATTCTTCGAGAAGGAATATGGACGCCTCACGTCGACCTGGAGAGCCTTTGTCACAAGCGCGCATCATCTGTGAAAAGCATTGTCACAAGCACGCATCGTCCAGAAGAGCGTGTCAAACACGGACTTCGCACCCCACGACTCGATCTGGTCTGCCGGGTGCAACTCTCGAAGACGCTGCGCCTGAGGGGCTTGACCAGTGCGGCTCGCGAAGTTGCAGAGCTACTAGGTTCTTAGTTCCACACAGCGAAATAGCTTAAAATAAATTTATCCAGATGGCTGCTTAGCCCTTTTGGAAGATAACTTTACAACAATACACACACGAGCACACTCCGATTGCGCTTTAGTTTTCGCAAAACAAATCCTTTCCCCGGGACATTCTACACGTTATGGATCTTTTAAGGCTAGTTTTCTTCACGCTATGGATCTTATAGAATAGTTTTCTTCACGCAGTGGGTTTTTAAGGATAGTTTCCTTCACGCTATGGATATTTTAAGGATAGTTTTCTTCTTCCTCCTCGTTCTTGTAGGTAACGTAACGTACTGAAGATTTCTCTCCGTAAATCAAGTTCTGCAAAAAAGCGGTGAATTAATTTATCATCGTTATTATTATTATTATTATTATTATTATTATTATTATTATTATTATTATTATTATTATTATTATTATTATTATTACTATTATTATATACACGAGGAAGTGACAGTCTCATAGTTATTAAAGTAATTAAGGCTGGTTCATGTCACCTTCACAATACCAGTTAAGGATACTTAAATCCCTAATTTAGGGATTAAAGCAAACTCTGTATGATATATGCCTTTCTCTGTATATACACTATTTTGCGTACACACATCGAGAGAGATACACTTCTCAGAATATATTCAAAATATTTATTATTATTATATACTATAGTGTTAGAATTAAAATAAGAATAATTATATAATCAGATAATGGAATCTAAATAAAACAGAGCGAGAGAGAGAGAGATTTACCTGTTGTTCTCCGGTCTTGGCAGGAGGAGACTTAAGGCAGTACATAAATGGTGCATACAGGAAGTTAATGATTGCCACCCCATACAGCATCCATTTGAAGCCGAAGGCCTGGACTAGAGTGCCAGAGAGTGCAGGACCTGTCAGAGTAAAGGCACTGGTTAAAAGCAGGGCCTGTCATAGTGAAGGCACTAGTTACTGTCATACAGTGAGAGGAAGCGCGCCTTCTGTTGTAGTGCAATAAGGGGTGAGCTCTGTAAACACAGAGTGAAACGAACGATTCACTACTGATCCAGAATTTAGAGAAGAAACTTTAGACGACGTTTCGGTCCGTCTTGGTTTATGGTGAAATAATGTTTCAAAACCACTGTAGAGCCAGGATCTATGAATCGATACCCCTCAAGGAAGGTTCCTTGATGTTGGTGAGGGGCTCTTGATTTGGGGAATTGGATCTGTGCTCCAGTTCCCCGAATTAAGCCTGAATGCCTTCCACATCCCCCCCCCAGGCGCTGTATAATCCTCCGGGTTTAGCGCTTCCCCCTTGATTATAATAATAATAATATGAATCGATAACTGGATGAATACACACAAACACACATTTTCTCTCTCTCTCTCTCTCTCTCTCTCTCTCTCTCTCTCTCTCTCTCTCTCTCTCTCTCTCTCTCTCTCTCTCTCTCTCTCTCTCTCTCTCTCTCTCTCAATCTCTCTCTCTCTCTCTCTCAATCTCTCTCTCTCTCTCTCTCTCTCTCTCTCTCTCTCTCTCTCTCTCTCTCTCTCTCTCTCTCTCTCTCTCTCTGTCACTCATAGCTCACCAATAGCGAAGCCTAGACAGAAAGCGACGTCGCCTATAGCGTAGACGGAGCCGTAGACGGCAGAGTGACGAAGGTCGACCAGGTAGCCCAGTTCTGGCATCATGGATGAGTCGACCATCCCTATAGCGAAGCCCAGGCCGGCGTTGGGGGCGATCAGGTGGTTGATGCTAGTGGCGCTGGGGATCTGAGTGACGGCAAGTGGTGTTAATAGAATACAACTGGGAACACCTGCAGTATATGTTACCCTAATCTGTGTGATAGTTACATAGTGGGAACACCAGCAGTGTGCTGCTACGCTAATCGTGTATTTTAATAGGTGAGTTTAAAAATATGTATATGCTTGGGGAAAATGATTCAGATATTCACAGTGTGTTGGAACATAGATGACGTCTGTAATAAAATGGAAATATTTAACAGAAATGATTTAAAGATTTGCTCTCTCTTTCTCTTTCTCTCTCTCTCTCTCTCTCTCTCTCTCTCTCTCTCTCTCTCTCTCTCTCTCACACACACACACACACACACACACACATACAGATACGCACACAGGCACATATTAACATACACAGACACGCATGACGACACACATATACAAAGATACACACACACACACGAAGACAAACACATAGACATACACACAGACACTCAGGTGCATACACAGAGACATACACACAAACGTACACAAACACGTTCAGAAAAATATACAGACACACACACACACTAACACTCATCAGACAGATGCCGATGATGAAGAGGCCAATCAGGGAGGCGAGCCATCTACCCATCAGGTGACCTAGTGGACCGAAGAGGTTGGTGCCGATCAGATAAGAGATGGATGCTGGGATAAAGGCCGCTCCCAGCTGCCACTCAGGTGCATCCATGGTGTCCATCATCCAGAGTGGCAGCGATGGTTCTAGCATGCCGATCCCCATGTTGGCGAAGGTGATGGCCCCTGTGGGAGGAATGAAGGTGAGTGATGGCCCCTGTGGGAGGAGTGAAGGTGAATGATGGCTCTTTGGAAGGAGTGAAGGTGAATGTTAGCTTCTGTGAGAGGAGTGAAGGTGAGTGGTGGCTCCTGTGGGAGTGAAGGTGAGTGGTGGCCTCTGTGGGAGGAGTGAAGGTGAGTGGTGGCCCCTGTGGGAGGAGTGAAAGTGATTGATGTCCCCTGTGGGAGGAGCGAAGGTGAGTGGTGGCCCCTGTGGGAGTGAAGGTGATGGCCCCTGTGGGAGGAGTGAATGTGAGTGGTGGTCCCTGTGGGAGAAGTGAAGGTGAGTGGTAGCCCGGGTGGGAGGAGTGAAGGTGAGAGGTGGCCCCTGTGGGAGGAGTGAAGGTGAGTGGTGGCCTCTGTGGGAGAAGTGAAGGTGAGTGGTAGCCCGTGTGGGAAGAATGAAGGTGAGAGGTGGCCCCTGTGGGAGGAGTGAAGGTGAGAGGTGGCCCCTGTGGGAGGAGTGAAGGTGAGAGGTGGTCCCTGTGGGAGGAGTGAAGGTGAGTGGTGGCCTCTGTGGGAGGAGTGAAGGTGAGTGATGGCCCCTGTGGGAGGAGTGACGATAAATATTGGCCATGGTGATAGCCCCTGTGTGGGAGGGGAAGTGGGCAGTAAAAGTGAGAGTTGGGGGGGGAGAAAAGCAATGTAACTCCCGTCACCACAATACACCACTACAATAGTCACTCTTTTGAGATACAGTGACACTGTGGCACTCTTTGGAACTTACCGGCAGCGATGATGATGTACGGGTCACTGACCAGCTCCCCCAGGGTGGGTGCCTCTTCCTCTTGCTTCACGACGGCTGGCTGAAGCACCAGTAGCTGCAACACTGGGTACGACCACCACCGGGGAAAGGCGTGCAATGTACAGGATTAGAGAGTCAGTGATTGTGTTGCACGGCGTGTGGGAGAGCTCTAATGCAGAGCTCTACGCGGAGCTTTGATGGAGCTCTACGCAGAGCTTTGTGGAGCTCTACATAGAGCACAGTTATATCATCAGTATTTCGTCACTAATTACCACGAACCAGTCATTACTGAGGCGAGAGAGAGGCAAGACTTGCATGGGGAAGCTCTAAACACGTAAGACTCACACGGCCTCTTGGGGATGGGTGATAATCAGGTTCGATCCAGCGAAGGTGAGGGTTACCTTCACCGCCTTGGATCAAGAGCCTCTCTCCCTCCCCCTAGTTTTAAAATGTCTATGTGGTTTTTTAAAAGCTATGCGAAACGTTATGTATAATATAAACAATTATATTGATTTTTAATGCCAAAATATGTTTTATTGAAAAAATTTAAAGTTCCTAAAATGGCTTGGAAAAATACTTGAAAAAATGCTGAGAAATGCTTGAAAAAATACTTGAAAAAATGCTGAGAAATGCTTGAAAAAATACTTGAAAAAAATGCCTGAAAAATGCTGAAAATTGCTTGAAAAAATACTTGAAAAAATGCTTGAAAAAATGCTGAAAAATGCTTGAAAAATACCGGAAAAAATGCTGAAAAATTAAAAAAAAAAAGCTTGAAAAATTGAAAGAACGTAATTTTTTGGGGGGAGATATCAAGGCTTTTCATTTCATAAAACCCTTCAAGGTGCCTTGATGCTGGTGGAGGGCTCTTGATCCAAGGAACTGAAGCTACCCCGAGGGTTTTTGCCTTTCCCCACGAATATAATAAAGCGTAAAAAAATATGTGTAAGAAATATACGATAATCGCGAACAAACGATACAAAATCCAAAACAACTGCGGAGGGGGGGGGGGGTTGAGTGATAGCTCTAGGCCTTTCGTGTTGCAATCAACACATCATCAGGAATTTGCAATGTTGCAGAAATAGGGAGGAATTACAGATGACGCGTCATCTGAACGTATATCCTTAGAATTCCGTTTTTTTCTGTAAGATTGCAAGCTTCTGATGATGTGTTGATTGCAAAACGAAAGGCCTAGAGCTGCCATTCAACTTCCCCCCCCCCTCCACCGTGGTTGTTTTGCATAAGAAATAGTTAAGGCACTCACGTCCGTCTCCCAGTGCCAAGACTGCCAGAATGAGGAATGGTGCCGTCTTGCCCACAAACTGGAACATGACACCGCCGAAGGGTGGCCCTATTAGTACCCCGAGTGCCAAGCCTCCAAGGGCAATGCCCATGGCATTCCCTCGTTCCTTGTCGTCTGGGTATCGCTCCGCCAACATGCCCATACCTGTAATACGGTTGGTAGAATTACCGACAATATGTTGGGTAAAAGGACACAGGCGCAACTAATGCGACATTTTATTGTGGCAACGTTTCGCTCTCCAGGAGCTTTGTCAAGCCTTTACAAACAATACATGTATACAGAGGGTATATGTTGTCAACTGCATGTGGCAGGATTGGATGAAATAACTCTAAAAACAAGCCTGGTACCTTGGGATATGGGGTAACATCTTCTAGCTACGGCTAGGCGCCCATACTTATCTGGGGTTTGGCTCCGTGGTAAAGTACTGTTACTTTGATACAGAGTTTGCAGGTTCGAGTCCTGCTGTGGACGTAGAGACAATGTTTATAAGTAATTTCGCCTGTTTGCGAATTGTTACGCATACATACATACATACATACATATATATATATATATATATATATAATATATATATATAATATATTGTATATATATTATATATATATTATATATATATATATATATATATATATATATATATATATATATATATATATATATATATATATATATATATATATATATATATATATATATATATATATATATATATATATAATATATATATATATATATATATATATATATATGCGAGGGTGTGTTTTTCTTATAGAGAAATATATTTTATTGTATATTTTATTAACTGGAGTGTTTGAATATTCATTTACTGACCACGTATCCATGGACACTTACTGACCACGTATTCATGGACACTTACTGACCACGTATCCATGGACACTTATTGACCACGTATCCATGGACACTTACTGACCACGTATCCATGGACACTTACTGACCACGTATCCATGGACACTTATTGACCACGTATCCATGGACACTTACTGACCACGTATCCATGGACACTTATTGACCACGTATCCATGGACACTTACTGACCACGTATCCATGGACACTTATTGACCACGTATTCATGGACACTTACTGACCACGTATCCATGGACACTTATTGACCACGTATTCATGGACACTTACTGACCACGTATCCATGGACACTTATTGACCACGTATTCATGGACACTTACTGACCACGTATCCATGGACACTTATTGACCACGTATTCATGGACACTTACTGACCACGTATCCATGGACACTTACTGACCACGTATCCATGGACACTTATTGACCACGTATCCATGGACACTTACTGACCACGTATCCATGGACACTTATTGACCACGTATTCATGGACACTTACTGACCACGTATCCATGGACACTTATTGACCACGTATCCATGGACACTTACTGACCACGTATCCATGGACACTTACTGGCCACGTATCCATGGACACTTACTGACCACGTATCCATGGACAGTTAAGATATTAGTGGTGACTTACCAGACACGGAGGAGCAGGAGGAGCCAATGCCTTGGACCGCCCGGGCGATGAACAGGATGAAGTAGGTACTGCCAAAAGCGAAGACTGAGGACGAGAGAGTTTTGAGTGAGTGGGGCAGTCATGAGTGGTGAGTGGGGGAGTCATGAGTGATGAGTGGGACAGTCATGAGTGGTGAGTGGGGCAGTCATATTTGGTGAGTGGGGCATTCATGAGTGGTGATTGGGGCAGTTATGAGTGGTGAGTGGGGGAGTCATGAGTGGGGCAGTCATGAGTGGCGAGTGAGGGAGTCATGAGTGGTGAGTGGGGGAGTCATGAGTGGTGAGTGGGGGAGTCATGAGTGGGGCAGTCATGAGTGGCGAGTGTGGGAGTCATGAGTGGTGAGTGGGGGAGTCATGAGTGGTGAGTGGGGGAGTCATGAGTGGTGAGTGGGGGAGTCATGAGTGGTGAGTGGGGGAGTCATGAGTGGTGAGTGGGGGTCATGAGTGGGACAGTCATGAGTGGTGAGTGGGGCAGTCATATTTGGTGAGTGGGGCATTCATGAGTGGTGATTGGGGCAGTTATGAGTGGTGAGTGGGGGAGTCATGAGTGGGGCAGTCATGAGTGGCGAGTGAGGGAGTCATGAGTGGTGAGTGGGGGGAGTGGTGAGTGGGGGAGTCATGAGTGGTGAGTGGGGGAGTCATGAGTGGTGAGTGGGGGAGTCATGAGTGGTGAGTGGGGGAGTCATGAGTGGTGAGTGGGGGAGTGGTGAGTGGGGGACGTGATATCAGCCGTGTTCTGCAACATTATTCTGTATAATAGTTATACAGTGGGAACAAAAGCTAGTTTCTTTGTTTCTCTGTTATATTCCGTAACTCCACTTGTAATCAGCAACACACTCTACTCATATTTGTACTCAGGAGCACACTCCACTCACAATTGTACTCAGCAACACTACTACTACCTGTACTCAGCAAGACACTGCTCACATTTGTACTCAGCATCACACTCCACTCACACTTGTACTCAGCGACACACTCTACTCACACTTGTACTCAGCAACACACTCTACTCACACTTGTACTCAACAACTCACTCTACTCACACTTGTACTCAACAACTCACTCTACTCACACTTGTACTCAACAACTCACTCTACTCACACTTGTACTCAGCAACACTACTCACACTTGTACTCAGCAACACTACTCACACTTGTACTCAGCAACACTACTCACACTTGTACTCAGCAACACTACTCACACTTATACTCAGCAACACTACTCACACTTGTACTCAGCAACACTAAGATGTAAGGTGACCTGATATAGTCATCCTGGGCAAGCATCAGCTCCACTACAGAACCTTCATTTATCAGAGAGTACATGTGAAAAATGAGGCGGAGGTGAGGTGGAGGGGAGGTGATGTGGAGGGGAGGTGATGTGGAGGGGAGGTGAGGTGGAGGGGAAGTAATGCGGAGGGGAGGTGAGGTGGAGGGGAGGTGATGCGGAGGGGAGGTGAGGTGGAGGGGAGGTGATGTGGAGGGGAGGTGAGGTGAGAATGTTAGAGATGTGTGTGGAAAATGAGAAAGTGTAAGAAGTGTGTGAGAGAGGTGAGTGTGGGAGTGAGACAGATGAGTGAGGGAGTGAGAGGGGTGAGTGCGGGAGTGAGAGAGGTGAGTGAGGGAGTGAGAGGGGTGAGTGTGGGAGTAAGAGAGTTGAATGTGGGAGTGAGAGAGGTGAGTGAGGGAGTGAGAGGGGTGAGTATGGGAGTGAGAGAGTTGAACGTGGGAGTGAGAGAGGTGAGTGTGGGAGTGAGAGAGGTGAGTGTGGAAGTGAGATAGGTGAGTGAGGGAGTGAGAGGGGTGAGTGTGGGAGTGAGAGAGTTGAATGTGGGAGTGAGAGAGGTGAGTGTGGGAGTGAGAGAGGTGAGTGTGGGAGTGAAATAAGTGAGTGAGTGAGTGAGAGGGGTGAGTGTGGGAGTGAGATAGGTGAGTGAGGGAGTGAGAGGGGTGAGTGTGGGAGATAGGTGAGTGAGGGAGTGAGAGGGGTGAGTGTGGGAGTGAGAGAGTTGAGTGTGGGAGTGAGAGAGGTGAGTCTGGGAGTGAGAGCGGTGAGTGTGGGAGTGAAATAAGTGAGTGAGTGAGAGGGGTGAGTGTGGGAGTGAGATAGGTGAGTGAGGGAGTGAGAGGGGTGAGTGTGGGAGTGAGAGAGTTGAGTGTGGGAGTGAGAGAGGTGAGTGTGGGAGTGAAATAAGTAAGTGAGAAGGGCGAGTGTGGGAGTGAGAGAGTTGAGTGTGGGAGTGAGAGAGGTGAGTCTGGGAGTGAGAGAGGAGTGTGGGAGTGAAATAAGTGAGTGAGTGAGAGGGGTGAGTGTGGGAGTGAGATAGGTGAGCGAGGGAGTGAGAGGGGTGAGTGTGGGAGTGAGAGGGGTGAGTGTGGGAGTGAGAGAGTTGAGTGTGGGAGTGAGAGAGGTGAGTGTGGGAGTGAGAGAGGTGAGTGTGGGAGTGAGAGAGGTGAGTGTGGGAGTGAGAGAGGTGAGTGTGGGAGTGAAATAAGTGAGTGAGTGAGAGGGGTGAGTGTGGGAGTGAGATAGGTGAGTGAGGGAGTGAGAGGGGTGAGTGTGGGAGTGAGATAGGTGAGTGAGTGAGAGGGGTGAGTGTGGGAGTGAGAGAGTTGAGTGTGGGAGTGAGAGAGGTGAGTCTGGGAGTGAGATAGGTGAGTGTGGGAGTGAAATAAGTGAGTGAGTGAGAGGGGTGAGTGTGGGAGTGAGATAGGTGAGTGAGGGAGTGAGAGGGGTGAGTGTGGGAGTGAGATAGGTGAGTGAGGGAGTGAGAGGGGTGAGTGTGGGAGTGAGAGAGGTGAGTGTGGGAGTGAGAGAGTTGAATGTGGGAGTGAGAGAGGTGAGTGTGGGAGTGAGATAGGTGAGTGAAGGAGTGAGAGAGGTGAGTGTGGGAGTGAGAGAGGTGAGTGTGGGAGTGAGAGAGGTGAGGGAGTGAGAGAAGTGAGTGTGGGAGTGAGAGAGGTGAGTGAGGGAGTGAGAGAGGTGAGTGTGGGAGTGAGAGAGGTGAGTGAGTGAGGGAGGTGAGTGAGGGAGTGAGAGAGGTGAGTGAGAGAGTTGAGTGTGGGAGTGAGAGAGGTGAGTGAGGGAGTGAGAAACGTGAATGTGGGAGTGAGAAAGTTGAGTGTGGGAGTGAGAGAGGTGAGTGAGGGAGTGAGAGAGGTGAGTGAGGGAGTGAGAGTGGTGAGTGTGGGAGTGAGAGAGTTGAGTGAGGAAGTGAGAGAGGTAAGTGAGGGAGTGAGAGAGGTGAGTGAGGGAGGGAGGTGAGTGTGGGAGTGAGAGAGGTGAGTGAGGGAGTGAGAGAGGTGAGTGAGGGAGTGAGAGAGGTGAGTGAGGGAGTGAGAGAGGTGAGTGAGGGATGGAGGTGAGTGTGGGAGTGAGAGAGATGAGTGTGGGAGTGAGAGAGTTGAGTGTGGGAGTGAGAGAGGTGAGTGTGGGAGTGAGAGGGGTGAGTGTGGGAGTGAGAGAGATGAGTGTGAGTGAGAGAGGTGAGTGTGGGAGTGAGAGAGTTGAGTGTGGGAGTGAGAGAGGTGAGTGTGGGAGTGAGATAGGTGAGTGAGTGAGAGGGGTGAGTGTGGGAGTGAGATAGGTGAGTGAGGGAGTGAGAGGGGTGAGTGTGGGAGTGAGATAGGTGAGTGAAGGAGTGAGAGGGGTGAGTGTGGGAGTGAGAGAGGTGAGTGTGGGAGTGAGAGAGGTGAGTGTGGGAGTGAGAGAGGTGAGTGTGGGAGTGAGAGAGGTGAGTGTGGGAGTGAGATAGGTGAGTGAGGGAGTGAGAGGGGTGAGTGAGGGAGTGAGAGAGGTGAGTGTGGGAGCGAGAGGGGTGAGTGGGAGTGAGAGAGTTGAGTGTGGGAGTGAGAGAGGTGAGTGCGGGAGTGAGATAGGTGAGTGTGGGAGTGAAATAAGTGAGTGAGTGAGAGGGGTGAGTGTGGGAGTGAGATAGGTGAGTGAGGGAGGGAGAGGGGTGAGTGTGGGAGTGAGATACGTGAGTGAGGGAGTGAGAGGGGTGAGTGTGGGAGTGAGAGAGTTGAGTGTGGGAGTGAGAGGTGAGTGTGGGAGTGAGAGAGGTGAGTGTGGGTGTGAACTAAGTGAGTGTGGGAGTGAGATAGGTGAGTGAGGGAGTGAGAGGGGTGAGTGTGGGAGTGAGAGAGATAAGTGTGGGAGTGAGATAGGTGAGTGAGGGAGTGAGAGGGGTGAGTGAGTGAGAGGGGTGAGTGTGGGAGTGAGATAGGTGAGTGAGAGGGGTGAGTGTGGGAGTGATAGAGGTGACTGTGGGAGTGAGAGGGGTGAGTGAGAGTGAGAGAGTTGAGTGTGGGAGAGAGAGAGGTGAGTGTGGGAGTGAGAGAGGTGAGTGTGAGAGTGAGATAAGTGAGTGAGTGAGAGGGGTGAGTGTGGGAGTGAGATAGGTGAGTGAGGGAGTGAGAGGGGTGAGTGTGGGAGTGAGATAGGTGAGTGAGGGAGTGAGAGGGGTGAGTGTGGGAGTGAGAGAGTTGAGTGTGAGAGTGAGAGGTGAGTGTGGGAGTGAGAGAGGTGAGTGTGGGAGTGAAATAAGTGAGTGAGTGTGGGAGTGAGATAGGTGAGTGAGAGGGGTGAGTGTGGGAGTGAGATAGGTGAGTGAGGGAGTGAGAGGGGTGAGTGTGGGAGTGAGAGAGTTGAGTGTGGGAGTGAGGGAGGTGAGTGTGGGAGTGAGAGAGGTGAGTGTGGGAGTGAGAGAGGTGAGTGTGGGAGTGAAATAAGTGAGTGAGTGAGAGGGGTGAGTGTGGGATTGAGATAGGTGAGTGAGGGAGTGAGAGGGGTGAGTGCGGGAGTGAGATAGGTTAGTGAGAGGGGTGAGTGTGGGAGTGAGAGAGGTGAGTGAGGGAGTGAGAGATGTGAGTGAGGGAGTGAGAGTGGTGAGGGTGGGAGTGAGAGAGTTGAGTGAGGAAGTGAGAGAGGTGAGTGTGGGAGTGAGAGTTGTGAGTGTGGGAGTGAGAGAGATGAGTGTGAGTGAGAGAGGTGAGTGTGGGAGTGACAGAGTTGAATGTGGGAGTGAGAGAGGTGAGTGTGGGAGTGAGATAGGTGAGTGAAGGAGTGAGAGAGGTGAGTGTGGGAGTGAGAGAGGTGAGTGTGGGAGTGAGAGAGGTGAGGGAGTGAGAGGAGTGTGGGAGTGAGAGAGGTGAGTGAGGGAGTGAGAGAGGTGAGTGTGGGAGTGAGAGAGGTGAGTGAGTGAGGGAGGTGAGTGAGGGAGTGAGAGAGGTGAGTGAGGGAGTGAGAGAGTTGAGTGAGAGAGGTGAGTGAGGGAGTGAGAAACGTGAATGTGGGAGTGAGAAAGTTGAGTGTGGGAGTGAGAGAGGTGAGTGAGGGAGTGAGAGAGGTGAGTGTGGGAGTGAGAGAGTTGAGTGAGGAAGTGAGAGAGGTAAGTGAGGGAGTGAGAGAGGTGAGTGAGGGAGGGAGGTGAGTGTGGGAGTGAGAGAGGTGAGTGTGGGAGTGAGAGAGATGAGTGTGGGAGTGAGAGAGGTGAGTGAGGGAGTGAGAGAGGTGAGTGTGGGAGTGTGAGAATGTTGGAGAGAGGGAGAGGTGAGAAGAGGAAGGGAGGGAGGAAGGAGAGGGGGGTGAGGTAAGATGTTATGACACCAAAAGAGCAGCTATTACTTAACAAGACGGGCAGCCATTCCGTAGTCCGTGTTGATAATTAAGTCAGCTGTAGAGACACATAAAATGTCAGCTTTCGTTGGGGCACAACTTTGAAGTAAGTTGAAGTGCTCTCTCATGAGAGAAAGAGAGAGAGAGAGAGACGGGGAGAAAAAATCTAATATTTTTCTCTCATTCCCCCCATTCTCATTTATCTCGCTCTTCCAATCATTCCCATCTTTTTCCTACCCTCCCTCTCCCCGCCTGTCCTACCCTGCTGTCCCTCCCTCTCCCCGCCTGTCCTACCCTGCTCTCCCTCCCTCTCCCCGCCTGTCCTACCCTGCTCTCCCTCCCTCTCCCCGCCTGTCCTACCCTGCTCTCCCTCCCTCTCCCCGCCTGTCCTACCCTGCTCTCCCTCCCTCTCCCCGCCTGTCCTACCCTGCTGTCCCTCCCTCTCCCCGCCTGTCCTACCCTGCTCTCCCTCCCTCTCCCCGCCTGTCCTACCCTGCTCTCCCTCCCTCTCCCCGCCTGTCCTACCCTGCTGTCCCTTCCTCTCCCCACCTGTCCTACCCTGCTGTCCCTCCCTCTCCCCGCCTGTCCTACCCTGCTCTCCCTCCCTCTCCCCGCCTGTCCTACCCTGCTGTCCCTCCCTCTCCCCGCCTGTCCTACCCTGCTGTCCCTCCCTCTCCCCGCCTGTCCTACCCTGCAGTGCCTACCTCTCCCCGCCTGTCCTACCCTGCTGTCCCTCCCTCTCCCCGCCTATCCTACCCTGCAGTGCCTCCCTCTCCCCGCCTGTCCTACCCTGCTGTGCCTCCCTCTCCCCACCTGTCCTACCCTACTGTCCCTTCCTCTCCCCACCTGTCCTACCCTGCTGTACCTCCCTCTCCCCGCCTGTCCTACCCTGCTGTGCCTCCCTTTCCCCACCTGTCCTACCCTGCTGTCCCTTCCTCTCCCCACCTGTCCTACCCTCCCTCTCCCCGCCTGTCCTACCCTGCTGTGCCTCCCTCTCCCCACCTGTCCTACCCTGCTGTTCCTTCCTCTCCCCACCTGTCCTACCCTGCTGTCCCTCCCTCTCCCCGCCTGTCCTACCCTGCTGTCCCTTCCTCTCCCCACCTGTCCTACCCTGCTGTCCCTCCCTCTCCCCGCTTGTCCTACCCTGCTGTCCCTCCCTCTCCCCGCCTGTCCTACCCTGCTGTCCCCCCTCTCCCCACCTGTCCTACCCTGCTGTTCCTCCTTCTCCCCACCTGTCCTACCCTGCTGTCCCTCCTCCCCGCATGTCCTATCCTGCTGTCCCTCCTTCTCCCCGCATGTCCTACCCTGCTGTCCCTCCCTCTACCCGCCTGTCCTACCCTGCTTTCTCTTCCTCTCCCCACCTGTCCTACCCTGCTGTCCCTCCGTTTCCCCGCCTGTCCTACCCTGCTGTCGATCCACCTCCCCGCCTGTCCTACCCTGCTGTCCCTCCCTCTCCCCACCTGTCCTTCCCTGCTGTCCCTCCCTCTCCCCGCTTGTCCTACCCTGCTGTCTCTCCCTCTCCCCGCCTGTCCTACCTGCTGTCCCCCCTCTCCCCACCTGTCCTACCCTGCTGTCCCTCCTCCCCACCTGTCCTACCCTGCTGTCCCTCCTCCCCACGTGTCCTACCCTGCTGTCCCTCCTTCTCCCTGCCTGTCCTACCCTGCTGTCCCTCCCACTCCCCGCCTGTTCTACCCTGCTGTCCCTTCCTCTCCCCTCCTGTCCTACCCTCCTGCCCCTCCCTCTCCCCGCCTGTCCTACCCTGCTGTCCCTACCTCTCCCCACCTGTCCTACCCTGCTGTCCCTCCCTCTCCTCGCTTGTCCTACCCTGCTGTCCCTCCCTCTCCCCGCCTGTCCTACCCTGCTGTCCCTCCCTCTCCCCGCCTGTCCTACCCTGCTTTCCCTTCCTCTCCCCACCTGTCCTACCCTGCTGTCCCTCCGTTTCCCCGCTTGTCCTACCCTGCTGTCCCTCCACCTCCCCGCCTGTCCTACCCTGCTGTCCCTCCCTCTCCCCACCTGTCCTTCCCTG
Organism: Cherax quadricarinatus; assembly: GCF_038502225.1. Classification (NCBI taxonomy): domain Eukaryota; kingdom Metazoa; phylum Arthropoda; class Malacostraca; order Decapoda; family Parastacidae; genus Cherax; species Cherax quadricarinatus. The sequence goes on from NW_027195030.1 coordinate 609,232, forward strand.
CTGTCCCTCCCTCTCCCCGCTTGTCCTACCCTGCTGTCTCTCCCTCTCCCCGCCTGTCCTACCTGCTGTCCCCCCTCTCCCCACCTGTCCTACCCTGCTGTCCCTCCTCCCCACCTGTCCTACCCTGCTATCCCTCCTTCTCCCCGCATATCCTATCCTGCTGTCCCTCCTTCTCCCTGCCTGTCCTACCCTGCTGTCCCTCCCACTCCCCGCCTGTTCTACCCTGCTGTCCCTTCCTCTCCCCTCCTGTCCTACCCTCCTGCCCCTCCCTCTCCCAGCCTGTCCTACCCTGCTGTCCCTACCTCTCCCCACCTTTCCTCCCCTTCTGTCCCTCCCTCTCCTCGCTTGTCCTACCCTGCTGTCCCTCCCTCTCCCCGCCTGTCCTACCCTGCTGTCCCCCCTCTCCCCACCTGTCCTACCCTGCTGTTCCTCCTTCTCCCCACCTGTCCTACCTTGCTGTCCCTCCTCCCCGCATGTCTTATCCTGCTGTCCCTCCTTCTCCCCGCATGTCCTACCCTGCTGTCCCTCCCTCTCCCCGCCTGTCCTACCCTGCTTTCCCTTCCTCTCCCCACCTGTCCTACCCTGCTGTCCCTCCGTTTCCCCGCCTGTCCTACCCTGCTGTCCCTCCACCTCCCCGCCTGTCCTACCCTGCTGTCCCTCTCCCCACCTGTCCTTCCCTGCTGTCCCTCCCTCTCCCCGCTTGTCCTACCCTGCTGTCTCTCCCTCTCCCCGCCTGTCCTACCTGCTGTCCCCCCTCTCCCCACCTGTCCTACCCTGCTGTCCCTCCTCCCCACCTGTCCTACCCTGCTATCCCTCCCTCTCCCCGCCTGTCCTACCCTGCTTTCCCTTCCTCTCCCCACCTGTCCTACCCTGCTATCCCTCCGTTTCCCCGCCTGTCCTACCCTGCTGTCCCTCCCACTCCCCGCCTATTCTACCCTGCTGTCCCTTCCTCTCCCCTCCTGTCCTACCCTCCTGCCCCTCCCTCTCCCCGCCTGTCCTACCCTGCTGTCCCTACTTCTCCCCACCTGTCCTACCCTGCTGTCCCTCCCTCTCCTCGCTTGTCCTACCCTGCTGTCCCTCCCTCTCCCCGCCTGTCCTACCCTGCTGTCCCTCCCTCTCCCCGCCTGTCCTACCCTGCTGTCCGTCCCTCTCCCCGCTTGTCCTACCCTGCTGTCCCTCCCTCTCCTCACCTGTCTTACCCTGCTGTCCCTTCCTCTCCCCGCCTGTCCTATCCTGCTGTCCCTCTCTCTCACCGCCTGTTCTACCCTGCTGTCCCTCCCTCTCCCCGCCTGTCCTACCCTGCTCTCCCTCCCTCTCCCCGCTTGTCCTACCCTGCTGTCCCTCCCTCTCCCCGCCTGTCCTACCCTGCTCTCCCTCCCTCTCCCCGCTTGTCCTACCCTGCTGTCCCTCCCTCTCCCCGCCTGTCCTACCCTGCTGTCCCTTCCTCTCCCCACCTGTCCTACCCTGCTGTCCCTCCCTCTCCCCGCTTGTCCTACCCTGCTGTCCCTCCCTCTCCCCGCCTGTCCTACCCTGCTGTCCCCCCTCTCCCCACCTGTCCTACCCTGCTGTTCCTCCTTCTCCCCACCTGTCCTACCCTGCTGTCCCTCCTCCCCGTATGTCCTATCCTGCTTTCCCTCCTTCTCCCCGCATGTCCTACCCTACTGTCCCTCCCTCTCCCCGCCTGTCCTACCCTGCTTTCCCTTCCACTCCCCACCTGTCCTACCCTGCTGTCCCTCCGTTTCCCCGCCTGTCCTACCCTGCTGTCCCTCCACCTCCCCGCCTGTCCTACCCTGCTCTCCCTCCCTCTCCCCACCTGTCCTTCCCTGCTGTCCCTCCCTCTCCTCGCTTGTCCTACCCTGCTGTCTCTCCCTCTCCCCGCCTGTCCTACCCTACTGTCCCCCCTCTCCCCACCTGTCCTACCCTGCTGTCCCTCCTCCCCACCTGTCCTACCCTGCTATCCCTCCTTCTCCCCGCATGTCCTATCCTGCTGTCCCTCCTTCTCCCTGCCTGTCCTACCCTTCTGTCCCTCCCACTCCCCGCCTGTTCTACCCTGCTGTCCCTTCCTCTCCCCTCCTGTCCTACCCTCCTGCCGCTCCCTCTCCCCGCCTGTCCTACCCTGCTGTCCCTACCTCTCCCCACCTGTCCTACCCTGCTGTCCCTCCCTCTCCTCGCTTGTCCTACCCTGCTGTCCCTCCCTCTCCCCGCCTGTCCTACCCTGCTGTCCCTCCCTCTCCCCGCCTGTCCTACCCTGCTGTCCCTCCCTCTCTCCGCTTGTCCTACCCTGCTGTCCTTCCCTCTCCCCGCCTGTCCTACCCTGCTGCCCCCCCTCTCCCCACGTCTCCTACCCTGCTGTCCCTCCTTCTCACCACCTGTCCTACCCTGCTGTCCCTCCTTCTCCCCGCATGTCCTATCCTGCTGTCCCTCCTTCTCCCCGCCTGTCCTACCCTGCTGTCCCTCCTTCTCATCACCTGTCCTACCCTGCTGTCCCCCCTCTCCCCACCTGTCCTACCCTGCTGTCCTTCCTTCTCCCCACCTGTCCTATCCTGCTATCCCTCCTTCTCCCCGCCTGTCCTACCCTGCTGTCCCTCCTTCTCCCCGCCTGTCCTACCCTGCTGTCCCTCCTCCCTGCCTGTCCTACCCTGCCGTCCCTCCTCCCCGCCTGTCCTACCCTGCTGTCCCTCCTTCTCTCCCCCCCTGTCGTACCCTGCTGTCCCTCCCTCTGCTGTCCTGCTGTCCCTCTGCTGTCCTACTGTGTCCTTGGTGAGGCACTGGACGCACACCTAGGGTGCCACTGTAATGGCACTGAGACTCTTTGAGCGGTAACAAGCACCAACCACCTTGTTAACGGAGCTAACGGTGGGGGTGGGGGGAACGGGTAACGACCCTCTCTCCCTCGGGGCTGGTAATCTCCACGACCCCTACGGGTTTAGTGCTGCCCTGTGACTGCCTAAATGAGATGATGGTTATGGAGTGGCGCTACCACTTCTGTAAACCCGTAAGGGTTTACAGAAAGGCCTGGGGAGTAGGGGGTCAAGGTTTGATCCGAGGAGTTGCAGTTATGGGATTTTGATTCCGGGGAGATGAGCGGAGTGTTGAGGAGATTAGTGGATATGACTGTGAGCTGGGTGGTGTGAGCTGGGTGGTGTGAACTGGATGGTGTGTGCTGGGTGGTGTAAGCTGGGTGGTATGAGCTGGGTGGTGTGTGCTGAGTGGTGTGAGCTGGGTGGTGTGAGCTGGGTCTTGTGAGCTGGGTGGTGTGAGCTGTGTATTGTGAGCTGGGTGGCGTGAGCTGAGTGGTATGAGCTGGATGGTGTGTGCTGGGTGGTGTGAGCTGGGTCTTGTGAGCTGGGTGGTGTGAGCTGAGTGGTATGAGCTGGATGGTGTGTACTGGGTGGTGTGAGCTGGATGGTGTGAGCTGGGTGGTATGAGCTGGGTCTTGTGAGTTGGGTGGTATGAGCTGGGTCTTGTGAGCTGGGTGGTGTGAGCTGGGTGGTATGAGTTGGGTGGTGTGTGCTGGATGGTGTGAGCTGGGTGGTGTGAGCTGGATGGTGTGAGCTGGGTGGTGTGAGCTGGGTGGTGTGAGCTGGATGGTGTGAACTGGGTGGTGTGAGCTGGATGGTGTGAGCTGGGTGGTGTGAGCTGGATGGTGTGAGCTGGGTGGTGTGTGCTGGATGGTGTGAGCTGGGTCTTGTGAGCTTGATGGTGTGTGCTGGATGGTGTGAGCTGGGTGGTGTGTGCTGGATGGTGTGTGCTGGATGGTGTGAGCTGGATGGTATGAGCTGGGTGGTGTGTGCTGGATGGTGTGAGCTGGGTGGTGTGTGCTGGATGGTGTGTGCTGGATGGTATGAGCTGGGTGGTGTGTGCTGGATGGTGTGAGCTGGGTGGTGTGTGCTGGATGGTGAGAGCTGGGTGGTGTGTGCTGGATGGTGTGAGCTGGGTGGTGTGAGCTGGATGATGTGAGCTGGGTGGTGTGTGCTGGATGGTGTGAGCTGGGTCTTGTGAGCTAGATGGTGTGAGATGGATGGTGTGAGCTTTATGGTGTGAGCTAGATGGTGTGAGCTGGGTGGTGTGAGCTGGATGGTGTGAGCTGGGTGGTGTGAGCTGGGTGGTGAGTCAAGTGGTGTGAGCTAGGTGATGTGAGCCAGAAATGATTTCGTGAAGGTAACATCCAGTTATCAGTGTTTGAAGTCAGCAGTGTTTGAAGTCAACACTGTTTTGAAGTCAGCAATGTTTGAAGTCAACACTGTTTTGAAGTCAGCAATGTTTGAAGTCAACACTGTTTTGAAGTCAGCAATGTTTGAAGTCAACACTGTTTTGAAGTCAGCAATGTTTGAAGTCAACAATGTTTGAAGTCAACAATGTTTTGAAGTCAACAATGTTTGAAGTCAACACTGTTTGAAGTCAACAATGTTTGAAGTCAACACTGTTTGAAGTCAACAATGTTTGAAGTCAACAATGTTTGAAGTCAACAATGTTTGAAGTCAACAATGTTTGAAGTCAACAATGTTTGAAGTCAACAATGTTTGAAGTCAACAATGTTTGAAGTCAACAATGTTTGAAGTCAACAATGTTTGAAGTCAACAATGTTTGAAGTCAGCAATGTTTGAAGTCAACAATGTTTTGAAGTCAGCAATGTTTGAAGTCAACACTGTTTGAAGTCAGCAATGTTTGAAGTCAACACTGTTTTGAAGTCAGCAATGTTTGAAGTCAACAATGTTTTGAAGTCAGCAATGTTTGAAGTCAACACTGTTTGAAGTCAACAGTGTTTGAAGTCAACACTGTTTGAAGTCAACAATGTTTGAAGTCAACAATGTTTGAAGTCAACAATGTTTGAAGTCAACCATTGTTTGAAGTCAACACTGTTTGAAGTCAACAATGTTTGAAGTCAACAATGTTTGAAGTCAACAATGTTTGAAGTCAACAATGTTTGAAGTCAACAATGTTTGAAGTCAACAATGTTTGAAGTCAACAATGTTTGAAGTCAACAATGTTTGAAGTCAACAATGTTTGAAGTCAACAATGTTTGAAGTCAACAATGTTTGAAGTCAACAATGTTTGAAGTCAACAATGTTTGAAGTCAACAATGTTTGAAGTCAACAATGTTTGAAGTCAGCAATGTTTGAAGTCAACAATGTTTTGAAGTCAGCAATGTTTGAAGTCAACACTGTTTGAAGTCAGCAATGTTTGAAGTCAACACTGTTTTGAAGTCAACAATGTTTGAAGTCAACACTGTTTTGAAGTCAGCAATGTTTGAAGTCAACAATGTTTTGAAGTCAGCAATGTTTGAAGTCAACACTGTTTTGAAGTCAACAATGTTTGAAGTCAACACTGTTTTGAAGTCAGCAATGTTTGAAGTCAACACTGTTTTGAAGTCAGCAATGTTTGAAGTCAACAATGTTTTGAAGTCAGCAATGTTTGAAGTCAACACTGTTTTGAAGTCAACAATGTTTGAAGTCAACAATGTTTTGAAGTCAACAATGTTTGAAGTCAACAATGTTTTGAAGTCAGCAATGTTTGAAGTCAACAATGTTTGAAGTCAACAATGTTTGAAGTCAGCAATGTTTGAAGTCAACACTGTTTGAAGTCAGCAATGTTTGAAGTCAACACTGTTTGAAGTCAGCAATGTTTGAAGTCAACACTGTTTTGAAGTCAGCAATGTTTGAAGTCAACAAAGTTTTGAAGTCAGCAATGTTTGAAGTCAACAATGTTTTGAAGTCAGCAATGTTTGAAGTCAACAATGTTTTGAAGTCAACAATGTTTGAAGTCAACAATGTTTTGAAGTCAGCAATGTTTGAAGTCAACACTGTTTTGAAGTCAACAATGTTTGAAGTCAACAATGTTTTGAAGTCAGCAATGTTTGAAGTCAACACTGTTTTGAAGTCAGCAATGTTTGAAGTCAGCAATGTTTGAAGTCAACAATGTTTGAAGTCAACAATGTTTGAAGTCAGCAATGTTTGAAGTCAACACTGTTTGAAGTCAGCAATGTTTGAAGTCAACACTGTTTGAAGTCAACAATGTTTGAAGTCAACACTGTTTGAAGTCAGCAATGTTTGAAGTCAACAATGTTTGAAGTCAACAATGTTTGAAGTCAACACTGTTTGAAGTCAGCAGTGTTTGAAGTCAACACTGTTTGAAGTCAACAATGTTTGAAGTCAACACTGTTTGAAGTCAGCAATGTTTGAAGTCAGCAATGTTTGAAGTCAACAATGTTTGAAGTCAGCAATGTTTGAAGTCAACAATGTTTGAAGTCAACAATGTTTGAAGTCAACAATGTTTGAAGTCAACAATGTTTGAAGTCAACAATGTTTGAAGTCAACAATGTTTGAAGTCAACAATGTTTGAAGTCAACAATGTTTGAAGTCAACAATGTTTGAAGTCAACAATGTTTGAAGTCAGCAATGTTTGAAGTCAACAATGTTTTGAAGTCAGCAATGTTTGAAGTCAACACTGTTTGAAGTCAGCAATGTTTGAAGTCAACACTGTTTTGAAGTCAACAATGTTTGAAGTCAACACTGTTTTGAAGTCAGCAATGTTTGAAGTCAACAATGTTTTGAAGTCAGCAATGTTTGAAGTCAACACTGTTTTGAAGTCAACAATGTTTGAAGTCAACACTGTTTTGAAGTCAACAATGTTTGAAGTCAACACTGTTTTGAAGTCAGCAATGTTTGAAATCAACAATGTTTTGAAGTCAGCAATGTTTGAAGTCAACACTGTTTTGAAGTCAACAATGTTTGAAGTCAACAATGTTTTGAAGTCAACAATGTTTGAAGTCAACAATGTTTTGAAGTCAGCAATGTTTGAAGTCAACAATGTTTGAAGTCAACAATGTTTGAAGTCAGCAATGTTTGAAGTCAACACTGTTTGAAGTCAGCAATGTTTGAAGTCAACACTGTTTGAAGTCAGCAATGTTTGAAGTCAACACTGTTTTGAAGTCAGCAATGTTTGAAGTCAACAAAGTTTTGAAGTCAGCAATGTTTGAAGTCAACAATGTTTTGAAGTCAGCAATGTTTGAAGTCAACAATGTTTTGAAGTCAACAATGTTTGAAGTCAACAATGTTTTGAAGTCAGCAATGTTTGAAGTCAACACTGTTTTGAAGTCAACAATGTTTGAAGTCAACAATGTTTTGAAGTCAGCAATGTTTGAAGTTAACACTGTTTTGAAGTCAGCAATGTTTGAAGTCAGCAATGTTTGAAGTCAACAATGTTTGAAGTCAACAATGTTTGAAGTCAGCAATGTTTGAAGTCAACACTGTTTGAAGTCAGCAATGTTTGAAGTCAACACTGTTTGAAGTCAACAATGTTTGAAGTCAACACTGTTTGAAGTCAGCAATGTTTGAAGTCAACAATGTTTGAAGTCAACAATGTTTGAAGTCAACACTGTTTGAAGTCAGCAGTGTTTGAAGTCAACACTGTTTGAAGTCAACAATGTTTGAAGTCAACACTGTTTGAAGTCAGCAATGTTTGAAGTCAGCAATGTTTGAAGTCAACAATGTTTGAAGTCAGCAATGTTTGAAGTCAACAATGTTTGAAGTCAACAATGTTTGAAGTCAACAATGTTTGAAGTCAACAATGTTTGAAGTCAACAATGTTTGAAGTCAACAATGTTTGAAGTCAACAATGTTTGAAGTCAACACTGTTTGAAGTCAGCAATGTTTGAAGTCAACAATGTTTGAAGTCAACAATGTTTGAAGTCAACACTGTTTGAAGTCAGCAGTGTTTGAAGTCAACACTGTTTGAAGTCAACAATGTTTGAAGTCAACACTGTTTGAAGTCAGCAATGTTTGAAGTCAGCAATGTTTGAAGTCAACAATGTTTGAAGTCAGCAATGTTTGAAGTCAACAATGTTTGAAGTCAACAATGTTTGAAGTCAACAATGTTTGAAGTCAACAATGTTTGAAGTCAACAATGTTTGAAGTCAACAATGTTTGAAGTCAGCAATGTTTGAAGTCAACAATGTTTGAAGTCAACAATGTTTGAAGTCAACAATGTTTGAAGTCAACAATGTTTGAAGTCAACAATGTTTGAAGTCAACAATGTTTGAAGTCAACAATGTTTGAAGTCAACAATGTTTGAAGTCAACAATGTTTGAAGTCAACAATGTTTGAAGTCAACAATGTTTGAAGTCAACAATGTTTGAAGTCAACAATGTTTGAAGTCAACAATGACCCTAAACAAGAATGCCAGATAAATGTAATCAATTGCTTTTAAAAAACAAATCGGTGACAGCAGTGGGAAGGAAGACAGTACTGACAGTGCCGGGGAGAAGACAGTACTGACAGTGCCGGGGAGAAGACAGTACTGGCAGTACCGGGGAGAAGACAGTACTGAAAGTGCCGGGGAGAAGACAGTACTGACAGTGCCGGGGAGAAGACAGTACTGGCAGTGCCGTGGAGAAGACAGTACTAGCAGTGCCGTGGAGAAGACAGTACTGACAGTGCCGGGGAGAAGACAGTACTGACAGTGCCGGGGAGAAGACAGTACTAGCAGTGCCGGGGAGAAGACAGTACTGGCAGTGCCAGGGAGAAGACAGTACTGACAGTGCCGGGGAGAAGACAGTACTGACAGTGCCGAGGAGAAGACAGTACTAGCAGTGCCGGGGAGAAGACAGTACTGACAGTGCCGGGGAGAAGACAGTACTGACAGTGCCGGGGAGAAGACAGTACTAGCAGTGCCGGGGAGAAGACAGTACTGACAGTGCCGGGGAGAAGACAGTACTGGCAGTGCCGGGGAGAAGACAGTACTGACAGTGCCGGGGAGAAGACAGTACTGACAGTGCCGGGGAGAAGACAGTACTGACAGTGCCGGGGAGAAGACAGTACTGGCAGTGCCGGGGAGAAGACAGTACTGACAGTGCCGGGGAGAAGACAGTACTGACAGTGCCGGGGAGAAGACAGTACTGACTGCCGGGGAGAAGACAGTACTGACAGTGCCGGGGAGAAGACAGTACTGGCAGTGCCGGGGAGAAGACAGTACTGACAGTGCCGGGGAGAAGACAGTACTGACAGTGCCAGGGAGAAGACAGTACTGACAGTGCCGGGGAGAAGACAGTACTGACAGTGCCGGGGAGAAGACAGTACTGACAGTGCCAGGGAGAAGACAGTACTGACAGTGCCGGGGAGAAGACAGTTCTGGCAGTGCCGTGGAGAAGACAGTACTGACAGTGCCGTGGAGAAGACAGTACTGACAGTGCCGGGGAGAAGACAGTACTGACAGTGCCGGGGAGAAGACAGTACTGACAGTGCCGGTGAGAAGACAGTACTGACAGTGCCGGGGAGAAGACAGTACTGACAGTGCCGGGGAGAAGACAGTACTGACAGTGCCGGGGAGAAGACAGTACTGACAGTGCCGGGGAGAAGACAGTACTGACAGTGCCGGGGAGAAGACAGTACTGACAGTGCCGGGGAGAAGACAGTACTGACAGTGCCGGGGAGAAGACAGTACTGGCAGTGCCGGGGAGAAGACAGTACTGACAGTGCCGGGGAGAAGACAGTACTGACAGTGCCGGGGAGAAGACAGTACTGACAGTGCCGGGGAGAAGACAGTACTGACAGTGCCGGGGAGAAGACAGTACTGACAGTGCCGGGGAGAAGACAGTACTGACAGTGCCGTGGAGAAGACACTACTGACAGTGCCTGGGAGAAGACAGTACTGACAGTGCCGGGGAGAAGACAGTACTGACAGTGCCGGGGAGAAGACAGTACTGGCAGTGCCGGGGAGAAGACAGTACTGACAGTGCCGGGGAGAAGACAGTACTGGCAGTGCCGTGGAGAAGACAGTACTGACAGTGCCGGGGAGAAGACAGTACTGACAGTGCCGGGGAGAAGACAGTACTGACAGTGCCGGGGAGAAGACAGTACTGACAGTGCCGAGGAGAAGACAGTACTGACAGTGCCGGGGAGAAGACAGTACTGACAGTGCCGGGGAGAAGACAGTACTGACAGTGCCTGGGAGAAGACAGTACTGACAATGCCGGGGAGAAGACAGTACTGACAGTGCCGGGGAGTAGACAGTACTGGCAGTGCCGAGGAGAAGACAGTACTGACAGTGCCGGGGAGAAGACAGTACTGACAGTGCCGGGGAGAAGACAGTACTGACAGTGCCGGGGAGAAGACAGTACTGACAGTGCCGGGGAGAAGACAATACTGGCAGTGCCGTATAGAAGACAGTACTGACAGTGCCGGGGAGAAGACAGTACTGACAGTGCCGGGGAGAAGACAGTACTGACAGTGCCGGGGAGAAGACAGTACTGACAGTGCCGGGGAAAAGTCAGTACTGACAGTGCCGGGGAGAAGACAGTACTGACAGTGCCGGGGAGAAGACAGTACTGACAGTGCCTGGGAGAAGACAGTACTGACAATGCCGGGGAGAAGACAGTACTGGCAGTGCCGGGGAGAAGACAGTACTGACAGTGCCGGGGAGAAGACAGTACTGGCAGTGCCGAGGAGAAGATAGTACTGACAGTGCCGGGGAGAAGACAGTACTGGCAGTGCCGGGGAGAAGACAGTACTGACAGTGCCGGGGAGAAGACAGTACTGACAGTGCCGGTGAGAAGACAGTACTGGCAGTGCCGGGGAGAAGACAGTACTGACAGTGCTGGGGAGAAGACAGTACTGGCAGTGCCGGGGAGAAGACAGTACTGACAGTGCCGGGGAGAAGACAGTACTGGCAGTACCGGGGAGAAGACAGTACTGACAGTGCCGGGGAGAAGACAGTACTGACAGTGCCGGGGAGAAGACAGTACTGACAGTGCCGAGGAGAAGACAGTACTGACAGTGCCGAGGAGAAGACAGTACTGACAGTGCCGGGGAGAAGACAGTACTGACAGTGCCTGGGAGAAGACAGTACTGACAATGCCGGGGAGAAGACAGTACTGGCAGTGCCGGGGAGAAGACAGTACTGACAGTGCTGGGGAGAAGACAGTACTGGCAGTGCCGGGGAGAAGACAGTACTGACAGTGCCGGGGAGAAGACAGTACTGGCAGTACCGGGGAGAAGACAGTACTGACAGTGCTGGGGAGAAGACAGTACTGGCAGTGCCGGGGAGAAGACAGTACTGACAGTGCCGGGGAGAAGACAGTACTGGCAGTACCGGGGAGAAGACAGTACTGACAGTGCCAAGGAGAAGACAGTACTGACAGTGCCAAGAAGAAGACAGTACTGGCAGTACCGGGGAGAAGACAGTACTGACAGTGCCAAGGAGAAGACAGTACTGGCAGTCCTGTGGGGGAGGGGGTTTAAAAAATATGAAGTTGTGGTAGCTGGTGTCATTTAAATGAGGGCAGCTGGGAGATCCGCCCCCCGTCTCGACGATACAAGCTTTTAGCATGCTTCGCCGAACCACTTGCCCGAATGACATTAATTGTTACTAGCTTCTCCCATTCCTTCCCTCCTTCCCTCCTTCCCTCTTTCCCTCCCTCCCTCCCTCCCTCTCTCCCTCCTCTATCCACTACCATCCCTAGTTACCCCTCAGCTCATTATTAATTAGCAAGATGTGTGAGTCAGGTGTTTCTCGGCACTTAGGTGTGTGAGGCTGTGATACGGTGTTAGTCTCAGTGAACCAAGTGCCTTCCCTTTCACCATGACTAGGTTAGTTTCAACGAGCCACGTTCCTTCCTCCTAATCACCAAGTTGGTTTCAAAGAGCCACGTTCCTTCCTCCCCATCACCAAGTTAGTTTCAACGAGCCACGTTCCTTCCTCCCCATCACCAAGTTAGTTTCAGCGAGCCACGTTCTTTCCTCCCCATCACCAAGTTATTTTCAACGAGCCACGTTCCTTCCTCCCCATCACCAAGTTAGTTTCAGCGAGCCACGTTCCTTCTTCCCCATCACCAAGTTAGTTTCAGCGAGCCACGTTCCTTCTTCCCCATCACCAAGTTAGTTTCAGCGAGCCACGTTCCTTCTTCCCCATCACCAAGTTAGTTTCAGCGAGCCACGTTCCTTCTTCCCCATCACCAAGTTAGTTTCAGCGAGCCACGTTCCTTCTTCCCCATCACCAAGTTAGTTTCAGCGAGCCACGTTCCTTCTTCCCCATCACCAAGTTAGTTTCAGCGAGCCACGTTCCTTCTTCCCCATCACCAAATTAGTTTCAACGAGCCACGTTCCTTCGTCCCCATCACCAAATTAGTTTCAACGAACCACGTTCCTTCTTCCCCATCACCAAATTAGTTTCAACGAACCACGTTCCTTCCTCCCCACCACCAAGTCAAAAGTCGATTCACATCTAGACCTCGAGAAGACGTCAGTATTTACACTCATACTTTCGTGACAGCTATGCTGTCCTTGCCTCGATCTAGATAATATTAGTCCTGGAGAGAGTAGATAGTCATTCTCCGGAGATAACTTTGGTGTAAGCAGTGGAAATGTTTTGCCATCTGCATATTTAACTGACTTGTCAACACTCCTGTGTTTAGAAACAAGATTATGATCCTTGTGTTAATTTTGGATGTATCAAAATTCTTCTCTCTATTACCAATTGTAGGCAGGAATTTGCGTCTTTTTGATCATAGTGTAAGTGAATAGAAATATACTTTAAGTGGACATAAAAGTAGTTAGTGTAAGTGAATAGGAGAGTGGTTAAGTGGATGTAAGGCAAGTGATAATTAATATATTAAATCAGAAAAAATGGTGTTTCCTGTTGCAAAAATACATTTTGATGTGGAATATACATCAATAAATCATATACCCTAAGTAGGTAGATGATGAGAGGATAGAGAGGAAGAACAGAGATGACTAGGGGGAAACGTAGAGAGAAAGACTGGGTGAGGGTGGAGATGGAGGTGAGAAGGAGAAGGAGAAAGAGAGGGGAGATGGAGAAGGGGGCTGAAGGATGAAAGAGGGAAATGGGGGAGGGAGGGGGTAGACTGGTATCGCCATTATATAAAGGAGAGAGAGAGAAGCTGCCACTCAGAAGGAAATTGGCTTTCTGAGTGTAGCAGATGGAGGAGCTGGTCGCCCCATCAATAATGGTATACCCCCCCCCCTCGCCACTGTGTGGAGGGCCAAGGTATTCTCTCTGAGGAGGACCAAGGTATCCTCCTGTGAAGGGTGACAGTACACTTCTTAAAGCCAAGAACCTCCTCATTTAGAGGGACACTCACCCACGAGAGAGAGAGATAGAGAGTGTAAGTCACTTGCACCAAACACCAAGACAAGGGAAGCACTTGCTGGCCCAGAGTTACTGCAGTTCTCTTCAACTGGAAAACGCACCTCTGCTCTTAACTTAATTACTTGTATTTTCTCACATCCACCATCCACCCATTAAATCAAGGAGCCGGGGAGAGTCAGGAAGAGAGAGAGAGAGAGAAAGAGGAGAGAGAGTAGAGAAGAGATTATAGAGGATAGACGACGAAAATGATCAGTCACTGAGGAAAAAAACAAAAGCTAAACACCTCTTATGTTATGAAATGAACTCTCTCTCTCTCTCTCTCTCTCTCTCTCTCTCTCTCTCTCTCTCTCTCTCTCTCTCTCTCTCTCTCTCTCTTTCTCTTTCTCTTTCTCTTTCTCTTTCTCTTCCTCTCTTCCTCTCTCCCTGATAGTTTTCTATCAAACCCATTTGCATTGCACGAGATTCTAAGATTTCCATCAAAAAAAATTTGTCGTGGCCAGTGTGTGACTCTCCTCGAATATGACACTAAGAAAAAATACCACAATGGAAATAGGAAATAAAACCTGAGCGCTTTCATGTGCTTGCACACACATCTTCAGATATTTAAAGATATGCATGTAAACACATGAAACCGCTCAGTTGTTTTTTTTCATATTTGCAATTACGCGTTTTATTGTGATTTCTTCCATGACACTTCGAACGTTGCCTAACATCCCTGACCTTACCATAGCATACCAAGAGTCGGGGAGCCTTTGTCACCATGCTGCTCTCTCTCTCTCTCTCTCTCTCTCTCTCTCTCTCTCTCTCTCTCTCTCTCTCTCTCTCTCTCTCTCTCTCTCTCTCTCTCTCTCTCTCTCTCTCTCTCTCTCTCTCTCTCTCTCTCTCTCTCTCTCTCTCTCTCTCTCTCTCAGATTCTAAGACCTGTTTATCATAATCCTAAGGACCCTTTCTACCATGATTCTAAGAGAAGCTATTTATCAATCATTCTAAGAGCTACCTACCATGATTCTAAAACCCCCTGCCTACCATGACACTAAGAGCCCCTACCTACCATGATTCTAAGAACAGCTACTTATCATTCTAAGGAATACTACTTACCATGATTCTAAGAGCTGTTTACCATGATTCTAAGAGCCCTATTTACCATGATTATAAGAGCCCTATTTACCATGATTCTAAGAGCCGTATTTACCATGATTATAAGAGCCCTATTTACCATGATTCTAAGAGCCGTATTTACCATGATTATAAGAGCCCTATTTACCATGATTATAAGAGCAACTACCTATCATTCTAAGAGCTTCCTACCATGATTTTAGAGCAGCTACTTATCATTCTAAGAGTTACCTACCATGATTCTAAGATTAGGTACGTATTACCTATCCTGAGAGTTAGTGAGCATGGTTCTAAGGGGTAACTATCCATCTTGATTCCCCCAGAGACCAGTTCTGGGACCGGGTAGAGGGGGCGTTGACCCCTCGGGACCCCTTTCCAGACACTGTCAACCATTTACCCTGCTCAATACAACAGCTCCTGGCTGTAAACGAAATGTACAGCTACAGCTCAGGCTTTTATAAACCACATTTCGCCCTGTGGGAAGAGCTTGATAAAGCTCTACACGAAGCGAAACGTTGTCACAATATAAGCTTGAGCTGCCGCTGTCTTGGGATCTGGATTCAAGGTTTCGGGCTTGAAAGAATATGCGTCCCAAAATACTCTATAGGCATAGTAGAAAATCCTTCTAAGATTTCCCTGGTATGGAAAAATATTTCGGGTCATGATTTCCCGTATCTGAATAGCCACTCACACACTACTGAAAAACCATCGGCTGCCATGATTTTACCATGACTTAGCCCCCAACCATTCTCTAGAAAGCCGCTTCGACAACAGGTTCAAATCATCCCCTGCCTTCTACCATAAAAAAAACTAGGAATCCTTCTACAAGAGAACAAATGAAAGTTTATAAGGTTTGGAAGGGACAAAGGATGAAGGGAAGGGCGTGGATCCTGTCCATTAAAGGATCATGTTTAGTAAGGGGATACGGATTTTTTTCCTTGTTTACAGATGGTGTTCGCGAGATGGGTGACTTTTTTTTTACGAAATTTTTGGCTGATTTTTTTTGTTTATTGTACAGTGGGGAAATTCGTAGTTTTATTTCTGTTTTGGGGTCAAAATAAAACTAAAAGTGAGGGTTGTGAATTGTGTGGTGCAGTATATGTACACTCACACGCTCGCACTCACGCACGCACACACACACACACACACACACACACACACACACACACACACACACACACACACACACACACACACACACACACACAAAATATGTTTTTTATTCATTGATAAATTAATTAACTTCAATTAATAAGGAAAAGAATTTCTAATGACCTGCTCGCCAGTTATTGTTAATATTATTATAAGAACTTTGGAGAGGCGGAACACTGCAGGAGGCTTGTTGGCCCATACTAGGCAGGTCCTTCACTATCTGTCTCACTTCCTTCACAGTCCATCCCACTTCCTTCAGAATCCATCCCACTTCCTTCACAATCCATCCCACTTCCTTCACAATCCATCCCACTTCCTTCACAATCCATCCCACTTCCTTCACAATCCATCCCACTTCCTTCACAATCCATCCCACTTCCTTCACAATCCATCCCACTTCCTTCACAATCCATCCCACTTCCTTCACAATCCATCCCACTATCATTAATGCTAGTACCAATACCCATTATTACCATTTTTAACAATTATAAAATAAGAGCTTAAACCCGTTGTAGGGCAATACCAGTTGGGGAAAAAGAGAAGACCCACTAAATTGCCATCAATTTCTTCCCTTATCTTCCGGGAAAAACAACAATTCCGATAACACTTCCATTGAGAGGGTGTGACCATCCCTGTGTGAGTTCCTTGGGACAAGTCCAGGTGGGAGTCTTCCTTCAGGTCAAGTGCCATGGGGGACTAGGTCAGTGTGTTGGGGAGGGAAGTGGTAGTGTGGGAGGGATAGGTGGGAGTGTGGTTGAGAGGATGTTAGGTTAGTGTTGTTTGAAGGTGGGCAGGGGGGGTTGAGGGGAGTAAAATGGGGAAGGGGAGCTAAAGTGGGAGTGTGGGTTATACAGTTAGGGGAAAAGGGAGAAGAGGGGAGTAAAGTGCCAGGTGTGTGGAGGGTATTTGGTTCCTTGGGGGAGGCTCTTGGGAAAAACAAAGGTGGGAGGTGGGGGTGGGAACATGAGTGTTGGGGAGGGAGGGTGTGAGGATGTCTGGGGAGGGAGGGTAGGTGGGAGTGTGTGTGGGGAGGGAGTAGGTGGGAGTGTGGGGAGGAGGTAGGGTGGGAGTGTGGGAGGGAGGGAGTGTGGGGGAGGGTGGGAGTGGGTGTGGGGGAGGGGAGTAGGTGGGAGGTGGGGAGGGGAGTAGGTGGGGATGTGGGGAGGGGAGTAGGTGGGAGGTAGGGTGGTGTGGGAGGGAGAGGTGGGGTGTGGGGGAGGGAGTAGGTGGGAGTGTGTGGGGGAGGGAGTAGGTGGGAGTGTGTGGGGGAGGGAGTAGGTGGGAGTGTGTGTGGGAGGGAGTAGGTGGGAGTGTGTGGGGGAGGGAGTAGGTGGGAGTGTGTGTGGGAGGGAGGGGAGGGTGGGAGTGTGGGGAGAGGGAGTGTGTGGGGAGGGGGAGGGAGGTAGGTGGTGTGGGAGGTAGGGAGTGTGGGGGAGGGAGTGGGAGTGTGGGGAGGGAGTAGGTGGGAGTGTGTGGGAGGGGAGGTGGGAGGTGGGTGTGTGGGGGAGGGGAGGTAGGTGAGGAGTAGGTGGGAGTGTGGGTGAGTTAGGTATATTTTGAGTGGTTTTAGAGGGGAAGAGACGTCAAGGGGAAACTGGTTAGATGGAGGGATATTTGATTGGCTTCAGAGGGGAGGATAGATGGGGGGAAACTAGGGAGGGTAAAAAAAATATTGCTTCTCTGGCACACAATACAATGCCCTTTTTGTCCCTCGGATCACCTCTTCTTAAAGCTGTGTATGGAATCTGCCTCCACTGCTTCCTCGCCCAGGTCATTCCCCTTGACCTGTTTTCCCCCATCAACTTCTATCTATTCCTTTTAAACAGTCTGTCCACCCTACCAAGTTCACTATCTTGTACGTCGTGATCATATCTCCCTTGCGTGTGTGTTCACTTGAAATTAAAGATGTGTGGTTATAGTGAATAATAGTGGATATGTGTGTGTGGTAATGAGAGAGAGAGAGAGGGAGAATGAGAGTGAGATTGTGTGAGGGATGCTAGAGTGAGAGTGTGAGAGAGGTAAGAGTGAGATTTATGTATGAGGAATGTGTGTAGCTGATGCTAAAAATACATACATAGTGGGATACAGATACAAAATAGGAATAAAAGTATAGAGAGAGAGAGAGAGAGAGAGAGAGAGAGAGAGAGAGAGAGTACTTACTCAGAGTGGAGATGAACATGATGACAAACCCTGCAAACATCGGGATACTGTAGCCGATCCTGCAAAAAAATAAAACCAGAGACAATTCCATTAGTTACCCAGCATTTGTACATAAAACAACTGTACCTTAGTACATGTACATAAACCACATACATAAAACAACTGTACCTTAGTACATGTACATAAACCACATACATAAAACAACTGTACCTTAGTACATGTATATAAACCACTTACATAAACCAACTGTGCCTTAGTACATGTATATAAACCACTTACATAAACCAACTGTGCCTTAGTACATGTATATAAACCACTTACATAAACCAACTGTGCCTTAGTACATGTATATAAACCACTTACATAAACCAACTGTGCCTTAGTATATGTATATAAACCACTTACATAAACCAACTGTGCCTTAGTACATGTATATAAACCACTTACATAAACCAACTGTGCCTTAGTACATGTATATAAACCACTTACATAAACCAACTGTGCCTTAGTACATGTATATAAACCACTTACATAAACCAACTGTGCCTTAGTACATGTATATAAACCACTTACATAAACCAACTGTGCCTTAGTACATGTATATAAACCACTTACATAAACCAACTGTGCCTTAGTACATGTATATAAATCACTTATATAAAACAAAACAAAAATATTCATAATTTTTTATATACTTTTTTTTCTAGGGAGACTCCTTAAGAAGCTTTTGATCCAAGGAATTGAACCTGACATTCCCGTGAATCGAATCATATCCACCCCACCAAGGGCTTCAGGGCCCCTATGGGTTTAGCGGAGCCCTCGTGATTGTAATAATAGTAGTGTTCGAAACTCTTTCAGTGTTTGGAGAGAGAACTTGAGGGAACGTTTCGATCCCTCCTGAGCCATTGTCAGGTCACGACAGTTGCCAGAAAATTACCAGGAATTCGGAAAATAGATGAGGTGGAGAAGTGATGGGGACAGGCGGAAGACAGGTCAGGAGACAGGAGAAGACAGGTCAGAAGACAGGAGAAACCAGACGGAACACAGGTCAGGAGACAGGAGAAGACAGGTTAGGAGACAGAAGGAAGTCAGGTCAGGAGGCAGCAGAAGACAGGTCAGAAGACAGGAGAAACCAGACGGAACACAGGTCAGGAGACAGGAGAAGACAGATCAGGAGACAGGTCAGGAGACAGGAGAAGACAGGTTAGGAGACAGAAAGAAGTCAGGTCAGGAGACAGCAGAAGACAGGTCAGCAGACAGGAGAAACCAGACGGAACACAGGTCAGGAGACAGGAAAAGATAGGTTAGGAGACAGAAAGAAGTCAGGTCAGGAGACAGCAGAAGACAGGAGAAACCAGACGGAACACAGGTCAGGAGACAGCAGATGACAGGTCAGAAGACAGGAAAAACCAGACGGAAGACAGGTCAGGAGACAGGAGAAGACAGGTCAGAAGACAGGAAAAACCAGGCGGAAGACAGGTCAGGAGACAGGAGAAGACAGGTCAGAAGACCATCACTATTTCCCAGTCTCTTTATTTCCCTTCCCTCTTCTCTTCCCTTCCATTCTGCCTCCCCTTTAATTAAAGCTATAGTAACTAATAGGCCTATAGTGGAATATTTGACGATATTCTCACAGCCTGTGTAATAATAACTCCAATTCTTCTGTAAAGAAACCGTTGCATCTGCCGTAGCTACAGAACCTATAGTGGAATGTACATAGGTGGCTCAGAGAACCGACGGGGTGATGACTCAGACACTTGTGCAACACTTGGGTATCTTTACTGTGGAAACGTTTCGCTGCACAGTGCCTTCATCAGTCCAATACAGAGAAGAATTGTTGAAGGTCAGGAGTTTCAGGTAATCAGTCCCTCAATCTGAAGTCGATGTGTTCAGTTCATTAACAATATATATATATATATATATATATATATATATATATATATATATATATATATATATATATATATATATATATATATATATATATATATATATATATATATATATATATATATGTCTTGCCGAATATGTAAAACTGGTCATTTAGCAAGAACTCATTTAAAATTAACTCCTTTCTAAAATTTTCTCTTATACGTTTAAAGATATATTTTTTCATTAATGTTAATGTAAAAAATTATAATTTTGCACCAAAAGGAACTTAGAAAACTTACCTAACCTTATTATAACAAGAGCAATTTATTTTAGCCTAACCCAATTAAATATATTTTAGATTTGTTTACAATAATTTAATACTAAACAAACACAGTGAAATATATTTTTTTTCGTTAGGTTCAGAATGATTTTGGCGAAATTATTGCATACACAAATTTTCACTTGTCCTATATGGCAAGATGAGCGCTGTTATTTAAGCGAAGATCGCAAGTTCTGCCTATTCGGCACGACATATATATATATATATATATATATATATATATATATATATATATATATATATATATATATATATATATATATATATGTATGTAGGCATGTATGTATATGCAAAACAGCCACTGTGAAAGAATAGAGAAATTACAAGAGCTTTCGTGACTACTCACATTATCAAGGAACAATCATTGTTCCTTGATCATGTGAGTAGTCACGAAAGCGCTTGGAATTTCTATATTCTTTTACAGTGGTTGTTTTGCATATTTTGAAATCACCTGTTTACTGTGATCTTATTGCATATATATATATATATATATATATATATATATATATATATATATATATATATATATATATATATATATATATATATATATATATATATATATATATGTAAATATATGTATATATATATTGTCTACAGTCTGCAGCTCAGACTGAGCACAAGGTCGTCCTGTGTGACGAAACATGAGAGGAAAATCTCAGTTGGGTATCTTTATTGTTGAAACGTTTCGCCTACACCACAGGCTTCTTCAGTCAAATATAGAGACAGCAGGTGTAGTGGGGAGGTGAATATGATGTAATCAGTAAATCAGTCTTGGAGAAGTAGAATTTGAGGCGGTCAGTCCCTCAAGGGCATAAGTTATACTCAAGCTGAGGAACTGATCATCTCAAACTACTCCTACTCTTGAGCCGTTCTTCTCCGTATTGGACTGAAGAAGCCACTGGCTGGCGAAACGTTTTCAGAATAAAGATTCCCAAATGTTGCACGAAATGTTTTTGTATGCAATACAGGGATAATATTGCAGTCTATGGTTGTTGCATATGTGAATGTGGCACCATAAGGAGAATCATGGTGGTACTTGAGGTGAATCATGGTGGTATTTGAGGTGAATCATGGTGGTACATGAGGTGAATCATGGTGGTACATGAGGTGAATCATGGTGGTACATGAGGAGAATCATGGTGGTACTTGAGGTGAATCATGGTGGTACTTGAGGTGAATCATGGTGGTATTTGAGGTGAATCATGGTGGTACATGAGGTGAATCATGGTGGTACTTGAGGTGAATCATGGTGGTATTTGAGGTGAATCATGGTGGTACTTGAGATGGATCATGGTGGTACATGAGGTGAATCATGGTGGTACTTGAGGTGAATCATGGTGGTATTTGAGGTGAATCATGGTGGTACTTGAGATGGATCATGGTGGTACATGAGGTGAATCATGGTGGTACTTGAGGTGAATCATGGTGGTATTTGAGGTGAATCATGGTGGTACTTGAGATGGATCATGGTGGTACATGAGGTGAATCATGGTGGTACTTGAGGTGAATCATGGTGGTATTTGAGGTGAATCATGGTGGTACTTGAGATGGATCATGGTGGTACATGAGGTGAATCATGGTGGTACTTGAGGTGAATCATGGTGGTATTTGAGGTGAATCATGGTGGTACTTGAGATGGATCATGGTGGTACATGAGGTGAATCATGGTGGTACTTGAGGTGAATCATGGTGGTATTTGAGGTGAATCATGGTGGTACGTGAGGTGGATCATGGTGGTACATGAGGTGAATCATGGTGGTACTTGAGGTGAATCATGGTGGTACATGAGGTGAATCATGGTGGTACTTGAGGTGAATCATGGTGGTACATGAGGTGAATCATGGTGGTACATGAGGTGAATCATGGTGGTACATGAGGAGAATCATGGTGGTACTTGAGGTGAATCATGGTGGTACTTGAGGTGAATCATGGTGGTATTTGAGGTGAATCATGGTGGTACATGAGGTGAATCATGGTGGTACTTGAGGTGAATCATGGTGGTATTTGAGGTGAATCATGGTGGTACTTGAGATGGATCATGGTGGTACATGAGGTGAATCAAGGTGGTACTTGAGGTGAATCATGGTGGTATTTGAGGTGAATCATGGTGGTACTTGAGATGGATCATGGTGGTACATGAGGTGAATCATGGTGGTACTTGAGGTGAATCATGGTGGTATTTGAGGTGAATCATGGTGGTACTTGAGATGGATCATGGTGGTACATGAGGTGAATCATGGTGGTACTTGAGGTGAATCATGGTGGTATTTGAGGTGAATCATGGTGGTACTTGAGATGGATCATGGTGGTACATGAGGTGAATCATGGTGGTACTTGAGGTGAATCATGGTGGTATTTGAGGTGAATCATGGTGGTACTTGAGATGGATCATGGTGGTACATGAGGTGAATCATGGTGGTACTTGAGGTGAATCATGGTGGTACATGAGGTGAATCATGGTGGTACATGAGGTGAATCATGGTGGTACATGAGGTGAATCATGGTGGTACTTGAGGTGAATCATGGTGGTACATGAGGTGAATCATGGTGGTACATGAGGTGAATCATGGTGGTACTTGAGGTGAATCATGGTGGCACTTGAGGTGAATCATGGTGGTACATGAGGTGAATCATGGTGGTACTTGAGGTGAATCATGGTGGTACTTGAGGTGAATCATGGTGGTACATGAGGTGAATCATGGTGGTACATGAGGTGAATCATGGTAGTACTTGAGGTGAATCATGGTGGTACATGAGGTGAATCATGGTGGTACTTGAGGTGAATCATGGTGGTACATAAGGTGAATCATGGTGGTACTTGAGGTGAATCATGGTGGTACTTGAGGTGAATCATGGTGGTACATGAGGTGAATCATGGTAGTACTTGAGGTGAATCATGGTGGTACATGAGGTGAATCATGGTGGTACTTGAGGTGAATCATGGTGGTACATAAGGTGAATCATGGTGGTACTTGAGGTGAATCATGGTGGTACTTGAGGTGAATCATGGTGGTACATGAGGTGAATCATGGTGGTACATGAGGTGAATCATGGTGGTACATGAGGTGAATCATGGTGGTACTTGAGGTGAATCATGGTGGTACGTGAGGTGAATCGTGGTGATACTTGAGGTGAATCATGGTGGTACATGAGGTGAATCATGGTGGTACATGAGGTGAATCATGGTGGTACTTGAGGTGAATCATGGTGGTACTTGAGGTGAATCATGGTGGTACGTGAGGTGAATCATGGTGGTACATGAGGTGAATCATGGTGGTACATGAGGTGAATCATGGTGGTACATGAGGTGAATCATGGTGGTACATGAGGTGAATCATGGTGGTACTTGAGGTGAATCATGGTGGTACGTGAGGTGAATCGTGGTGATACTTGAGGTGAATCATGGTGGTACATGAGGTGAATCATGGTGGTACATGAGGTGAATCATGGTGGTACTTGAGGTGAATCATGGTGGTACTTGAGGTGAATCATGGTGGTACGTGAGGTGAATCATGGTGGTACATGAGGTGAATCATGGTGGTACATGAGGTGAATCATGGTGGTACTTGAGGTGAATCATGGTGGTACGTGAGGTGAATCATGGTGGTACATGAGGTGAATCATGGTGGTACTTGAGGTGAATCATGGTGGTACGTGAGGTGAATCATGGTGGTACTTGAGGTGAATCATGGTGGTACTTGAGGTGAATCATGGTGGTACTTGAGGTGAATCATGGTGGTATTTGAGGTGAATCATGGTGGTACTTGAGGTGAATCATGGTGGTACTTGAGGTGAATCATGGTGGTACTTGAGGTGAATCATGGTGGTATTTGAGGTGAATCATGGTGATACTTGAGGTGAATCATGGTGGTACATGAGGTGAATCATGGTGGTACGTGAGGTGAATCGTGATTGTACATGAGGTGAAATCATTGTTGTAAATGAAGTGAATCATGGAGGTACGTAACGTGTATCATGGTAGGACATGGAGTGTATCATGGTAATACACGGGGTGTATCATGGTAGTACATGCGGTGTATCATGGTAGTACATGGGGTGTATGATGGTAGTACATGTAGTGTATGATAGTAATACATGGGGTGTATATCATGGTAGTACATGTAGTGCATGATGGTAGTACATGGGGTGCATATCATGGTAGTACATGTAGTGGATGATGATAGTGCATGGGGTGTATGATGGTAGTACATGCGGTGTATGATGGTAGTACATGGGATGTATATCATGGTAGTACATGTAGTGGATGATGGTAGTACATGGGGTGTATGATGGTAGTACATACAGTGTATGATGGTAGTACATGGGATGTATATCATGGTAGTACATGTAGTGGATGATGGTAGTACATGGGGTGTATGATGGTAGTACATGGGGTGTATGATGGTGGTAGTACATACAATATATGATGGTAGTACATGGGGTGTATGATGGTAGTACATGGGGTGTATGATGGTAGTACATGGGGTGTATGATGGTAGTACGTACAATGTATGATGGTAGTACATGGGGTGTATGATGGTAGTACATACAATGTATGATGGTAGTACGTACAATGTATGATGGTAGTACATGGGGTGTATGATGGTAGTACATACAATGTATGATGGTAGTACATGGGGTGTATGATGGTAGTACATATAATGTATGATGGTAGTACATACAATATATGATGGTAGTACATATAATGTATGATGGTAGTACATATAATGTATGATGGTAGTACATACAATATATGATGGTAGTACATATAATGTATGATGGTAGTACATATAATGTATGATGGTAGTACATATAATGTATGATGGTAGTACATATAATGTATGATGGTAGTACATATAATGTATGATGGTAGTACATACAGTGTATGATGGTAGTACATACAATATATGATGGTAGTACATACAATGTATGATGGTAGTACATACAGTGTATGATAGTAGTACATACAGTGTATGATGGTAGTACATACAATATATGATGGTAGTACATACAATGTATGATGGTAGTACATACAATGTATGATGGTAGTACATACAATGTATGATGGTAGTACATACAGTGTATGATGGTAGTACATACAATGTATGATGGTAGTACATATAATATATGATGGTAGTACATACAATGTATGATGGTAGTACATACAATATATGATGGTAGTACATACAATGTATGATGGTAGTACATGGGATATATGATGGTAGTACATGGGGTGTATGATGGTAGTACATGGGGTGTATGATGGTAGTACATGGGGTGTATGATGGTAGTACATGGGGTGTATGATGGTAGTACATGGGGTGTATGATGGTAGTACATGGGGTGTATGATGGTAGTACGTACAATGTATGATGGTAGTACATGGGGTGTATGATGGTAGTACGTACAATGTATGATGGTAGTACATGGGGTGTATGATGGTAGTACGTACAATGTATGATGGTAGTACATGGGGTGTATGATGGTAGTACGTACAATGTATGATGGTAGTACATGGGGTGTATGATGGTAGTACATATAATGTATGATGGTAGTACATACAATATATGATGGTAGTACATGGGGTGTATGATGGTAGTACGTACAATGTATGATGGTAGTACATGGGGTGTATGATGGTAGTACGTACAATGTATGATGGTAGTACATGGGGTGTATGATGGTAGTACATATAATGTATGATGGTAGTACATACAATATATGATGGTAGTACATGGAATATATATCATGGTAGTACATGTAGTGGATGATGGTAGTACATGGGGTGTATGATGGTAGTACATGGGATATATGATGGTAGTACATGGGGTGTATGATGGTAGTACATGGGATATATGATGGTAGTACATGGGGTGTATGATGGTAGTACATGGGGTGTATGATGGTAGTACATACAATGTATGATGGTAGTACATGTAGTGGATGATGGTAGTACATGGGATATATGATGGTAGTACATGGGATATATATCATGGTAGGTGGACAGGTCGTGAAGGTACAGTCAGAGAGGTCCTCTCCATTACACTGAGGACTTCTGCAGATCTCTCCTGCCAACAATGGGACCTTTCAACAACATCTCCGGCCCTCCTGACGCAGTTGTCCGGACATTAATTCCACGCCCTCCTCCTCCTACTTCCCTCCTTCCCTCCTTCACCATCCCTGGATAATGTTCCTGCTTTATCCTCCTCTTCCTCCTCCTCCTCCTCCTCCTGCCCCTAGATAGTCCCTGCTCTTCCTCCATCTCTCCCTATTTTAAAACTAATTTTTTATAACTTCACTCCCTTGCTTCTCTTCTTTAAATCCCACTTGTAGAAGTTGTATCATATACGTGTAGAAATAAATATTATTATTGTTATTATTATTATTATTACTACTACTAGTACTAATTATTATTATTATTATAATTATAATTATAATAATAATTATTATTATTATTATTATTATTATTATTATTATTATTATTATAATTATTATTAGTATTATGATTACTATTATCATTCTTGTTATTCTTATTCGTATTATTATTACTACTATTATATCTTCCTTCCCTTGACTGCTGTTCCTTACTCTGTTCCCTTTCTCCCCTTCACCCCTAGATACTGTTGCTGTTACTTGTTCTCTACCCCTGCATACCTCTCCTTCCTCTTATCTTTCCCTCCTCCCCTTCCCTCGTAGCTACTGCTTCTTCCATCTCCTCTCCTTCCCCACTTGCCATTGAATATTGTACTCTGCTCCATTTTTATTGCAAAATTTACTCTGTTCTTATTTTTACGTTTTCGTGAGCCAAGTTTAGGTAGGTGAGAAATATTTTTTTTAGCCTTACATGTCTAATTTAAGTTGATTTAACACTGCTTTATAATAATAAATAATAGTAATAATTATCATCTATATTCTACAAGCACGTGATACATAATGTGGTGGTGGTGAGACACTGGTAGTGGTGGTGGTGGTGGTGGTGGTGGTGAGACACTGGTAGTGGTGGTGGTGGTGAGACACTGGTAGTGGTGGTGGTGGTGGTGGTGGTGGTGGTGAGACACTGGTAGTGGTGGTGGTGGTGGTGGTGGTGGTGAGACACTGGTAGTGGTGGTGGTGGTGGTGGTGGTGGTGAGACACTGGTAGTGGTGGTGGTGGTGGTGGTGGTGGTGAGACACTGGTAGTGGTGGTGGTGGTGGTGGTGGTGGTGAGACACTGGTAGTGGTGGTGGTGGTGGTGGTGGTGGTGAGACACTGGTAGTGGTGGTGGTGGTGGTGGTGGTGGTGGTGAGACACTGGTAGTGGTGGTGGTGGTGGTGGTGGTGGTGAGACACTGGTAGTGGTGGTGGTGGTGGTGGTGGTGAGACACTGGTAGTGGTGGTGGTGGTGGTGGTGGTGAGACACTGGTAGTGGTGGTGGTGGTGGTGGTGGTGAGACACTGGTAGTGGTGGTGGTGGTGGTGGTGAGACACTGGTAGTGGTGGTGGTGGTGGTGAGACACTGGTAGTGGTGGTGGTGGTGGTGGTGAGACACTGGTAGTGGTGGTGGTGGTGGTGGTGATGGTGATGGTGAGACACTGGTAGTGGTGGTGGTGGTGGTGGTGAGACACTGGTAGTAGTGGTGGTGGTGGTGGTGATGGTGATGGTGAGACACTGGTAGTGGTGGTGGTGGTGGTGGTGAGACACTGGTAGTGGTGGTGGTGGTGGTGGTGAGACACTGGTAGTGGTGGTGGTGGTGGTGGTGAGACACTGGTAGTGGTGGTGGTGGTGGTGGTGAGACACTGGTAGTGGTGGTGGTGGTGGTGGTGGTGAGACACTGGTAGTGGTGGTGGTGGTGGTGGTGAGACACTGGTAGTGGTGGTGGTGGTGGTGGTGAGACACTGGTAGTGGTGGTGGTGGTGGTGGTGAGACACTGGTAGTGGTGGTGGTGGTGGTGGTGGTGAGACACTGGTAGTGGTGGTGGTGGTGGTGGTGAGACACTGGTAGTGGTGGTGGTGGTGGTGGTGAGACACTGGTAGTGGTGGTGGTGGTGGTGGTGAGACACTGGTAGTGGTGGTGGTGGTGGTGGTGAGACACTGGTAGTGGTGGTGGTGGTGGTGGTGGTGAGACACTGGTAGTGGTGGTGGTGGTGGTGGTGAGACACTGGTAGTGGTGGTGGTGGTGGTGAGACACTGGTAGTGGTGGTGGTGGTGAGACACTGGTAGTGGTGGTGGTGGTGGTGAGACACTGGTAGTGGTGGTGGTGGTGAGACACTGGTAGTGGTGGTGGTGGTGGTGGTGAGACACTGGTAGTGGTGGTGAGACACTGGTAGTGGTGGTGGTGGTTGTGGTGAGACACTGGTAGTGGTGGTGGTGGTGGTGAGATACTGGTAGTGGTGGTGGTGGTGGTGATGAGACACTGGTAGTGGTGGTGGTGGTGGTGAGACACTGGTAGTGGTGGTGGTGGTGGTGGTGAGACACTGGTAGTGGTGGTGGTGGTGGTGAGACACTGGTAGTGGTGGGCAGTGGTGGTGGTGAGACACTGGTAGTGGTGGGCAGTGGTGGTGGTGGTGGTGAGACACTGGTAGTGGTGGGCAGTGGTGGTGGTGGTGGTGAGACACTGGTAGTGGTGGGCAGTGGGGGTGGTGGTGGTGGTGAGACACTGGTAGTGGTGGGCAGTGGTGGTGGTGGTGGTGAGACACTGGTAGTGGTGGGCAGTGGTGGTGGTGGTGAGACACTGGTAGTGGTGGGCAGTGGTGGTGGTGAGACACTGGTAGTGGTGGGCAGTGGTGGTGGTGAGACACTGGTAGTGGTGGACAGTGGTGGTGGTGAGACACTGGTAGTGGTGGGCAGTGGTGGTGGTGAGACACTGGTAGTGGTGGGCAGTGGTGGTGGTGGTGGACACTGGTGGTGGACACTGGTAGTGGTGGACACTGGTGGTGGACAGTGGTGAAACACTGGTGGTGGTGAGTGAGACAGTAGTGAGAGACAACCATTGTATCTCTTGCCAAGTGGAACAATGTGAATGCTTGTGCTTCTCTTCATTTAATTTCTTCCCTCTGTACCCTAGTCTCTCTCTCTCTCTCTCTCTCTCTCTCTCTCTCTCTCTCTCTCTCTCTCTCTGTTTCTTTCCATTCTTTCGCCTAAGAACATGGATATCAGGAATAGGACAATATGAGAAAAGTGGAGAGAGAGAGAAAAAGAGAGAGAGATAGAAAAATGAAACTGGAGACGATAAGCTCCCGATTATAGGAAATGCTTGCGAGTTATGGTGATTACTCTCAGATTACGGCGATTATTACTATCAGATTATGGCGATTGTTACTCTCAGATTATGGCGATTACTCTCAAATTATGGCGATTATTATGAAGATTCAGGCGATTACACTGGTATTCCGGAGATTACTCGAGGATTCCGACGATTACTCAGGAATTATCATCGTCCAGGATTATTGCAAGTGTTGAGGCAGATGTAAGGGAAACCCAGACACAGATTTTTGTTAAATTACCATTTGAAAATAGCTCTCTTGGCCCCCTTCCCTCCGCGCTTGTGTTTGACTAGTCAGTGGTACAGGTTTTATTCTCATGTGTTCTTCAGTGGTGTAGACTAGTGAGTGGAATGAGTATCTAAACGCTTGTCAGGGAAGAAATTATGTAAAGTAAAAGGACACAAGTGCAACTAATGTGACATTTTATTGTGGCAACGTTTCGCTCTCCAGGAGCTCCTGGAGAGCGAAACGTTCCCACAATAAAATGTCACATTAGTTGCACTTGTGTCCTTTTACTTTACATATTGTCGGTAATTCTACCAACATTATTACAGGGAAGAAATTAGGGAGAGTCAATAGGCAGTCCCGTGCATGAGGATCTCTCATGGTTGCCAAGGTCGTTCTTACGGCAAAAATTCTCTTACAGGTGCCTCGTTTATGATCTCATGATCAGTCTTGACTCTCCAGTCTTAGGATCAGTCTAGCCTCTCCAGTTATAGGATCAGTCTAGCCTCTCCAGTCATAGGATCAGTCTAGCCTCTCCAGTCATAGGATCAGTCTAGCCTCTCCAGTCATAGGATCAGTCTAGCCTCTCCAGTCATAGGATCAGTCTAGCCTCTCCAGTCACAGGAGTCATCAGTGCAACTCCTAATATCTTCAGTGAATTAAGACTGAGGGACTGATCACCTCAAATTTACTGCAGTGTTATATTCTCCTGTATTTGACTGAAGAAACCTCCTGCTGGTGCTCAGGCGAACAGTTTCGGCAATGAAGATACCCAAATGAATATAATATAGCTACATATTAAAGGTATATATATATGTAAATATATATATATATATATATATATATATATATATATATATATATATATATATATATATATATATATATATATATATATATATATATATATATATATATATATATATATATATATATATATATATATATATATATATATATATGTATGTATATATATATATATATATATATATATATATATATATATATATATATATATATATATATATATATATATATATATATATATATATATATCTCCCTCCCTCCAGCAATCACTGTTCTCCCTTCTCTGTCTCCCTAGAGTAAACCTCCGTCGATATTCTTTTGCTGTTCCTGAGACATACACACCCAAGATATTCCTCCTCAATATTCCTCTTCAAAATATTCCTCTTCAATATATTCCTCTTCACAATATTCTTCTTCAAAATATCCCTCCTCATAATATTCCCCTTCAGAATATTCCTCCCGTATTTAACGTGAATATCCCACTGTAATTTGCATGGGTGGTTGAGAAATACAACAAGTTAGTAAATAAGACACTTATCCAGCATTTTACCAATGATGGACTAGATACATGCAGGCTGAGGGACTGATTACTTCCACCTTCTCGTCATCCTCCACCGTTTTTCTTCTGTTTACTGGACAGAAGAAGCCACTTGTTGGCGACACGTTTCCACAAAAAAGATACCCAAACGTTGGACAAAGTGTTTGTTTTGCCATTCCAGTGTAGCTCAAAATACGTGGAATAATGACATTAATCAACACACGAAATAACATGGCTACACTGCCACAGATCTTCAGCCATATTACCTGATATAAAACCCAGACAGCAACCACCCAGGGAAGTACTACCGTCCTGCCAGATGACTATGAAACTGAAACCTGTAACTGTTTTGCATGATGGTAGGATTGCTGGTTTCTTTTTCTGTCTCATAAACACGCTAGATAACAGGGATATCTTGCTACTCCTACTTACACTTTGGTCACACTTGACAGACACGCACATGCATATATATATATATATATACATACATCTAGGTTTTTCTCCTTTTTCTAAATAGCTCTTGTTCTTCTTTATTTCTTCTATTGTCCATGGGGAAGTGGAAAAGAATCTTTCCTCCGTAAGCCATGCGTGTCGTATGAGGCGACTAAAATGCCGGGAGCAATGGGCTAGTAACCCCTTCTCCTGTAGACATTTACTAAAAAAGAGAAGAAGAAAAACTTTATAAAACTGGGATGCTTGAATGTGCGTGGATGTAGTGCAGATGACAAGAAACAGATGATTGCTGATGTTATGAATGAAAAGAAGTTGGATGTCCTGGCCCTAAGCGAAACAAAGCTGAAGGGGGTAGGGGAGTTTCGGTGGGGGGAAATAAATGGGATTAAATCTGGAGTATCTGAGAGAGTTAGAGCAAAGGAAGGGGTAGCAGTAATGTTGAAGGATCAGTTATGGAAGGAGAAAAGAGAATATGAATGTGTAAAGTCAAGAATTATGTGGATTAAAGTAAAGGTTGGATGCGAAAAGTGGGTCATAATAAGCGTGTATGCACCTGGAGAAGAGAGGAATGTAGAGGAGAGAGAGAGATTTTGGGAGATGTTAAGTGAATGTATAGGAGCCTTTGAACCAAGTGAGAGAGTAATTGTGGTAGGGGACCTGAATGCTAAAGTAGGAGAAACTTTTAGAGAGGGTGTGGTAGGTAAGTTTGGGGTGCCAGGTGTAAATGATAATGGGAGCCCTTTGATTGAACTTTGTATAGAAAGGGGTTTAGTTATAGGTAATACATATTTTAAGAAAAAGAGGATAAATAAGTATACAAGATATGATGTAGGGCGAAATGACAGTAGTTTGTTGGATTATGTATTGGTAGATAAAAGACTGTTGAGTAGACTTCAGGATGTACATGTTTATAGGGGCCACAGATATATCAGATCACTTTCTAGTTGTAGCTACACTGAGAGTAAAAGGTAGATGGGATACAAGGAGAATAGAAGCATCAGGGAAGAGAGAGGTGAAGGTTTATAAACTAAAAGAGGAGGCAGTTAGGGTAAGATATAAACAGCTATTGGAGGATAGATGGGCTAATGAGAGCATAGGCAATGGGGTCGAAGAGGTATGGGGTAGGTTTAAAAATGTAGTGTTAGGGTGTTCACCAGAAGTTTGTGGTTACAGGAAAGTGGGTGCGGGAGGGAAGAGGAGCGATTGGTGGAATGATGATGTAAAGAGAGTAGTAAGGGAGAAAAAGTTAGCATATGAGAAGTTTTTATAAAGTAGAAGTGATGCAAGGAGGGAAGAGTATATGGAGAAAAAGAGAGAGGTTAAGAAAGTGGTGAAGCAATGTAAAAAGAGAGCAAATGAGAGAGTGGGTGAGATGTTATCAACAAATTTTGTTGAAAATAAGAAAAAATTTTGGAGTGAGATTAACAAGTTAAGGAAGCCTAGAGAACAAATGGATTTGTCAGTTAAAAATAGGAGAGGAGAGTTATTAAATGGAGAGTTAGAGGTATTGGAAAGATGGAGGGAATATTTTGAGGAATTGTTAAATGTTGATGAAGATAGGGAAGCTGTGATTTCGTGTATAGGGCAAGGAGGAATAACATCTTGTAGGAGTGAGGAAGAGCCAGTTGTGAGTGTGGGGGAAGTTCGTGAGGCAGTAGGTAAAATGAAAGGGGGTAAGGCAGCCGGGATTGATGGAATAAAGATAGAAATGTTAAAAGCAGGTGGGGACATAGTTTTGGAGCGGTTGGTGCAATTATTTAATAAATGTATGGAAGAGGGTAAGGTACCTAGGGATTGGCAGAGGGCATGCATAGTTCCTTTGTATAAAGGCAAAGGGGACAAAAGAGAGTGCAAAAATTATAGGGGGATAAGTCTGTTGAGTATACCTGGTAAAGTGTATGGTAGAGTTGTTATTGAAAGAATTAAGAGTAAGTCGGAGAATAGGATAGCAGATGAACAAGGAGGCTTTAGGAAAGGTAGGGGGTGTGTGGACCAAGTGTTTACAGTGAAACATATAAGTGAACAGTATTTAGATAAGGCTAAAGAGGTCTTTGTGGCATTTATGGATTTGGAAAAGGCGTATGACAGGGTGGATAGGGGGGCAATGTAGCAGATGTTGCAGGTGTATGGTGTAGGAGGTAGGTTACTGAAAGCAGTGAAAAGTTTTACGAGGATAGTGAGGCTCAAGTTAGAGTATGTAGGAAAGAGGGAAATTATTTCCCAGTAAAAGTAGGCTTTAGACAAGGATGTGTGATGTCACCGTGGTTGTTTAATATATTTATAGATGGGGTTGTAAGAGAAGTAAATGCGAGGGTCTTGGCAAGAGGCGTGGAGTTAAAAGATAAAGAATCACACATAAAGTGGGAATTGTCACAGTTGCTCTTTGCTGATGACACTGTGCTCTTGGGAGATTCTGAAGAGAAGTTGCAGAGATTGGTGGATGAATTTGGTACGGTGTGCAAAAGAAGAAAATTAAAAGTGAATACAGGAAAGAGTAAGGTTATGAGGATAACAAAAAGATTAGGTGATGAAAGATTAGATATCAGATTGGAGGGAGAGAGTATGGAGGAGGTGAATGTATTCAGATATTTGGGAGTGGACGTGTCAGCGGATGGGTCTATGAAAGATGAGGTGAATCATAGAATTGATGAGGGGGAAAAGGGTGAGGGGTGCACTTAGGAGTCTGTGGAGACAAAGAACTTTGTCCTTGGAGGCAAAGAGGGGAATGTATTAGAGTATAGTTTTACCAACGCTCTTATATGGGTGTGAAGCATGGGTGATGAATGTTGCAGCGAGGAGAAGGCTGGAGGCAGTGGAGATGTCATGTCTGAGGGCAATGTGTGGTGTGAATATAATGCAGAGAATTCGTAGTTTGGAAGTTAGGAGGAGGTGCAGGATTACCAAAACTGTTGTCCAGAGGGGTGAGGAAGGGTTGTTGCGGTGGTTCGGACATGTAGAGAGAATGGAGCGAAACAGAGTGACTTCAAGAGTGTATCAGTCTGTAGTGGAAGGAAGGCGGGGTAGGGGTCGGCCTAGGAAAGGTTGGAGGGAGGGGGTAAAGGAGGTTTTGTGTGCGAGGGGCTTGGGCTTCCAGCAGGCATGCGTGAGCGTGTTTGATAGGAGTGAATGGAGACAAATGGTTTTTAATACTTGACGTGCTGTTGGAGTGTGAGCAAAGTAACATTTATGAAGGGATTCAGGGAAACCGGCAGGCCGGACTTGAGTCCTGGAGATGGGAAGTACAGTGCCTGCACTCTGAAGGAGGGGTGTTAATGTTGCAGTTTAAAAACTGTAGTGTAAAGCACCCTTCTGGCAAGACAGTGAAGGAGTGAATGATGGTGAAAGTTTTTCTTTTTCGGGCCACCCTGCCTTGGTGGGAATCGGCCAGTGTGATAATAATAATAAAAAAAAAACAGATATCCAATTTTAAGTCTGCCATTGTTATTATTTACCGACATGTGTAATACACTTGTAAACAGGGGATGTTAGCAGTGAAGAAGCCACATGGGGATGGAGATCTTTAGCTCTGGATCTTTCGCGCTCTCGTTCGTCGTCAGGCGCTGTGCATTGTTGCAAGACAGCAACAGACATGAGGGGAAATTTTCTGAAGCAAGACAAAGGTATCAGTGACAGCCCATGACGTAGAGTGAGGGGCCACTATGGCACTCACTCTGTGAGGTGGTATATACACTCTCGGTGTAAATACCACCAAAGTACATACTTCTTTCAATGCGTATACCACGGAAAATACACATCTCTTTGTGTATATATACTAAAAAATGATACACACACCTCTCGAAGTACAAGGTGTTTCAAAATGATGGACTCAATTTCCAAGCAGTATGTTTCACGAACGGGTCTATCTCTTTGAAACACCCTGTATATACCGAGAAACATACACCTCTCTCCACGTATATACACCGATATTTTCCACGATAAATGAAAAAAAACTCTTGAACTTACTGGAGGGTCAGTGACGAGACAAACTGACTGTCAGACTCTCAAATTGACTGTCAGACTCTCAAACTGACTGTCAGACTCTCAGACTGCCTGTCAGACTCTCAGACTGACTGTCAGACTCTCAAACTGACTGTCAGACTCTCAAACTGACTGTCAGACTCTCAAACTGACTGTCAGACTCTCAAACTGACTGTCAGACTCTCAAACTGACTGTCAGACTCTCAGACTGACTGTCAGACTCTCAGACTGACTGTCAGACTCTCAGACTGACTGTCAGACTCTCAAACTGACTGTCAGACTCTCAAACTGACTGTCAGACTCTCAAACTGACTGTCAGACTCTCAGACTGACTGTCAGACTCTCAGACTGACTGTCCGACTTTCAGACTGACTGTCAAACTCTCAGAGTTGCTAAAAGCTTAAATGGCCTCATTATCATCATTACTGTTAATTACCGTTAATTACAATTAGAAACGGCGACTTAATTAGCGAGGGACCGCCAGGAGAGAGAGATTAAAGGAATCTACAGCTAGGAGAGAGCCATTTAAAGTCATCAAGAGCCTCGAGAGTTAAAGGCATCAAGAACCGGGAGAGAGAGAGAGAGAATTAAAAGGCATCAAGAACCGGGAGAGAGAAAGAGAGAGCCATTAAAAGGCATCAAGAACTGGGAGAGAGAGAGAGAGAGAGAATTAAAAGGCATCAAGAACCGGGAGAGAGAATGAGAGAGCCATTAAAAGGCATCAAGAGATCAATGGCGACTAATAATACGACGATAATTTAGGGGGAAAAATTCCTTTAAAGTTTCGTAACCTGGAGAAAAATGACGAAAATTTTGAAGAAAAGTCTATCGAGAAATTTGGCGATAATACCTTAGCACTTTTTTCATAATTAGAGAGACTTATTTTTTGCGTTACTGAAGTTAGGTTTCGAAGGCGTGTATATATATATATATATATATATATATATATATATATATATATATATATATATATATATATATATATATATATATATATATATATATATATATATATATATATATATATATATATTCGTGCCGAATAGGTAAAACTTGCGATTTTGGCTTAAATAGCAACGCTCTTCTTTCCGAATAAGGGAAGAGAAAATTTGTGCATACAATAATTTCGCAAAAATCATTCTGAACCTAACGAAAAAATATATATTATTATATTTGTTAATCATTAAATTATTGTAAACTTATCTAAAATATATTTAGTTGGATTAGGCTAAATTAAATTGCGCTAGTTATAATAAGGTTAGACAAGATTTCTAATTTTTTTTTAGCACAAAATTCTTAATTTTTACATTAACATAAATGGAAAAAATATATCTTTAAACGTATAAGAGAAAATTTTAGAAAGTTGAATTCCATCCTAATTTCTGCATCTTCTATTTCTGATATCAGTTAATGATTGAGGTGATGGCTGCTATGACTGGTGCTTCCACCATTCCTTGTGTTGTAGCTTCCAGCTTCCTTCCCTAGCGCAGTTTTCTGGGCTAGCGATGTTAACCTCACTCTCGTGTGTGGTCTTGTCTGTGTCCTCTCCCAAGATTTACTCTCTTTTACAACTCCTCAGGTGAATAAATCGAAGTGTGGCATTGCGTGATCACGTATTCACAGCGGGACTGCATGGTCAATTGCACATGCAACTGACGCGTTTAGAGTGGCTAGTCATGTGCAGTTTGTAAAACTGGATTTAAAATAAACACTCCCGTATCAGCACACACACACACACACACAAACACACACACACACACACACACACAAACACACACACACACACACACACACACACACACACACATACATACACACATACACACACACACACACACACACACACACACACACACACACACACACACACACACACACACACACACACACACACACAGACATACACACATACACACACACACACACACACACACACACACACACACACACACACACACACACATACATACACACACATACACACACACACACATACACACACACACACACACACACACACACACACACACACACACACACACACACACACACACACACACATACATACACACACACACACACACACACACACACACACACACACACACACACACACACACACACACACACACACACACACACACACACACACACACACACACACACACACACACACTTTAACCTCCCTGAGCTTCCGTTCTTTGATGTCATGAACACTGTGATCGTCTCTTTCAAGTTCCATTTTCTTAAGTCTGACCTGAAAAAAGAAATCAACACCCTACCATCTTCACCATTTTCTCGGTCTCCTCGCACTCTCTTCTCTTTTTCCCCTCTTTCTTACTTCCCTATTTCTCTATCTCCTTACTTCCCTATTCCTCTACTTCCTTTATTTACTTGTTTCTCTTCCTAATTATCGTCTCTCCCCAGATTTTCCTTCTTGTTATTCTGTGCTTGTCTCTCTCTTTCCTCTTATTCTCCTCTCGCTCTCCTCTCCTGTCTTTACCGTTTTCCTAATCACGTTTTCTATCATCATCTTTCCTCACCACCTTCCTCTTCCCCTGCTTACATTTGTATATATTTTTTTTCATTCTTCCTTTACTCTTGTTTCTCTTGACTTTCCATTCCCAATCTCTTATCCTTCTCTTCTCATTGTGTCTCCTTGTATTTCCACCTTCTCCTTCTCCCTGGATTTCTATTCCTACCATTCCCTCCTTCTTTTCTCATTTTCCTATCTTCCTCCTGTCCTCCTCCCTCCTTTCTATTCTCTTTCTGCCATCCCTTTCTTATCTTCCTTTCCTACCTTCCTATCTCCCCCCTCTTCTCCTTCCTCCTTCCTATTCTCCTCCTACCATTCACTTCTTTATTCCTCCTCTAATTACTACTCCCATCATTTTTTTCCCTTCTCTGTTCCACCTCCTTCCCTCTCCTCCCTTCCTTTCCCATCTCCGCCCCTTCCTCACCCTCTTCTTCCCCCTCTTTCTTCAGTTCCCCTCATTCCTTCTCCCAGAGAAGTCAAACTCAGCGATTGAATTTTCACGAAGAAGAAATTAACATAACAGATGAATGGGGCCCTCAGGACCCATTCTCTGGGAGATTGATGGGTGATACAGGCCTGGGGATAACTGACAAAGATGGGTAATGGGGGGAAAACTGTCTCAGAGTATTGCTAAATGGGTGATACAAGAATGGGAATAACTAAGGTGAAAGGGAGAATTGAGAACTGATAAATGGGTGATACAAGAATGGGAATAACTAAGTTAAAAGGGAGAATTGAGAACTGATAAATGGGTGATACAAGAATGGAAATAACTAAGTTAAAAGGGAGAATTGAGAACTGATAAATAGGTGATACAAGAATGGGAATAACTAAGGTGAAAGGGAGAATTGATAAACGGGTATTAGAAGAATGGCATTAATTATTAAATATAGATAATAGGAAAAATGTCTGGGTGTTGATAAATAGGAGAGGCGGTACATGAATCAGTAATAAACGTAGGTAATAGCGTGAAGTAGTGATAAAGGAGCACGGGTAAAAATTGGCAGTAAAGCAGGAGATAATGATAAACAATGGAATAAACAGAGAACAGAGGGGGTAGAGGGGAAAATAGGAAGTAGTAGATAAAACGGAGTAAAGGAGATAAGGGATAAAAATAGGGAAGGAAAATGGGAGATAAATGGAGAAATGGGAAATTAGAGATAAAAAAAAGAAAAAATGAAAAACAGAATAAATATAGAAGAAGAAAAGAGGAAAATGTGAAAATTTTACTAAAAAAATAATATATGTCAGAGGAAAAAAAGAGAAAAAAAGGCATATGAAAATAAGAATGGAAAAAATTAAAGAAGAGAGTAAATAGAGAAATACGTAGTAAAAGATAATGAATAAACAAGCGTTATAAAAAATTAGGGGGTGGATAAATAGGGGAAATGAATATTCATAATAATGAATGGGTAAAAAATGGGAAATGAAATTGGGAAACACGATTTTTGAGATGAGATGAAGTGTATATACACTGAGATAACCGTCAGTGTTGTATACTGATATACAACAGAACTCTGGGTGTATATACACTGAGACACACACCACACAGTGTACACACACCTCCCAGTGTACACACACCACAGTGTACACACACCACACAGTGTACACACACCACACAGTCTACACACACCTCCCAGTCTACACACACCACACAGTGGACACACACCACACAGTGGACACACACCACACAGTGTACACACACCTCCCAGTCTACACACACCACACAGTGTACACACACCTCCCAGTCTACACACACCACACAGTGGACACACACCACACAGTGGACACACACCTCCCAGTGTACACACACCACACAGTGGACACACACCACACAGTGGACACACACCTCCCAGTGTACACACACCACACAGTGGACACACACCACACAGTGGACACACACCTCCCAGTCTACACACACCACACAGTGGACACACACCACACAGTGGACACACACCTCCCAGTGTACACACACCTCCCAGTGTACACACACCACACAGTGGACACACACCTCCCAGTGTACACACACCACACAGTGGACACACACCACACAGTGGACACACACCACACAGTGGACACACACCACACAGTGGACACACACCTCCCAGTGTACACACACCACACAGTGGACACACACCTCCCAGTGTACACACACCACACAGTGGACACACACCTCCCAGTGTACACACACCACACAGTGTACACACACCACACAGTGTACACACACCACACAGTGGACACACACCACACAGTGTACACACACCTCCCAGTGTACACACACCACACAGTGTACACACACCACACAGTGGACACACACCACACAGTGTACACACACCTCCCAGTGTACACACACCACAGAGTGTACACACACCACACAGTGTACACACACCACACAGTGGACACACACCACAGTGTATACACACCACACAGTGTACACACACCACACAGTGGACACACACCACACAGTGTACACACACCTCCCAGTGTACACACACCACACAGTGTACACACACCACACAGTGTACACACACCACACAGTGTACACACACCACACAGTGTACACACACCACACAGTGTACACACACCACACAGTGTACACACACCACACAGTGTACACACACCACACAGTGTACACACACCACACAGTGGACACACACCACACAGTGTACACACACCTCCCAGTGTACACACACCACACAGTGTACACACACCACACAGTGTACACACACCACACAGTGGACACACACCACACAGTGTACACACACCACACAGTGTACACACACCACACAGTGGACACACACCACACAGTGTACACACACCTCCCAGTGTACACACACCACAGAGTGTACACACACCACACAGTGTACACACACCACACAGTGGACACACACCACAGTGTATACACACCACACAGTGTACACACACCACACAGTGGACACACACCACACAGTGTACACACACCACACAGTGTACACACACCTCCCAGTGTACACACACCACACAGTGTACACACACCTCCCAGTGTACACACACCACACAGTGTACACACACCTCCCAGTCTACACACACCACACAGTGGACACACACCTCCCAGTGTACACACACCACACAGTGTACACACACCTCCCAGTGTACACACACCACACAGTGTACACACACCTCCCAGTGTACACACACCACACAGTGTACACACACCTCCCAGTCTACACACACCACACAGTGGACACACACCTCCCAGTGTACACACACCACACAGTGTACACACACCTCCCAGTCTACACACACCACAGAGTGTACACACACCTCTCAGTCTACACACACCACACAGTGTACACACACCACACAGTGGACACACACCTCCCAGTGTACACACACCTCACAGTGGACACACACCTCCCAGTGTACACACACCACACAGTGTGCACACACCTCCGAGTGTACACACACCACACAGTGTACACACACCTCCCAGTGTACACACACCACACAGTGGACACACACCTCCCAGTGTACACACACCACACAGTGTACACACACCTCCCAGTGTACACACACCACACAGTGCACACACACCTCCCAGTCTACACACACCACACAGTGGACAAACACCTCCCAGTCTACACACACCACACAGTGTACACACACCTCCCAGTGTACACACACCACACAGTGTACACACACCTCCCAGTCTACACACACCACACAGTGGACACACACCTCCCAGTCTACACACACCAC
This sequence comes from Cherax quadricarinatus, assembly GCF_038502225.1. Lineage (NCBI taxonomy): Eukaryota > Metazoa > Arthropoda > Malacostraca > Decapoda > Parastacidae > Cherax > Cherax quadricarinatus. Next base: position 650,492 of record NW_027195030.1, read on the forward strand.
ACAGTGTACACACACGTCCCAGTGTACACACACCACACAGTGCACACACACCTCCCAGTCTACACACACCACACAGTGGACACACACCTCCCAGTCTACACACACCACACAGTGTACACACACCTCCCAGTGTACACACACCACACAGTGTACACACACCTCCCAGTCTACACACACCACACAGTGAACACACACCTCCCAGTCTACACACACCACACAGTGTACACACACCTCCCAGTCTACACACACCACACAGTGCACACACACCTCCCAGTCTACACACACCACACAGTGGACACACACCTCCCAGTCTACACACACCACACAGTGTACACACACCTCCCAGTGTACACACACCACACAGTGTACACACACCTCCCAGTCTACACACACCACACAGTGAACACACACCTCCCAGTCTACACACACCACACAGTGGACACACACCTCCCAGTCAACACACACCACACAGTGTACACACACCTCCCAGTGTACACACACCACACAGTGTACACACACCTCCCAGTCTACACACACCACACAGTGAACACACACCTCCCAGTCTACACACACCACACAGTGGACAAACACCTCCCAGTCTACACACACCACACAGTGTACACACACCTCCCAGTGTACACACACCACACAGTGCACACACACCTCCCAGTCTACACACACCACACAGTGGACAAACACCTCCCAGTCTACACACACCACACAGTGTACACACACCTCCCAGTCTACACACACCACACAGTGTACACACACCTCCCAGTCTACACACACCACACAGTGGACACACACCTCCCAGTCTACACACACCACACAGTGTACACACACCTCCCAGTCTACACACACCACACAGTGGACACACACCTCCCAGTCTACACACACCACACAGTGTACACACACCTCCCAGTCTACACACACCACACAGTGTACACACACCTCCCAGTCTACACACACCACACAGTGAACACACACCTCCCAGTCTACACACACCACACAGTGGACACACACCTCCCAGTGTTCACACACCACACAGTGTACACACACCTCCCAGTCTACACACACCACACAGTGTACACACACCTCCCAGTCTACACACACCACACAGTGGACACACACCTCCCAGTCTACACACACCACACAGTGCACACACACCTCCCAGTCTACACACACCACACAGTGGACACACACCTCCCAGTCTACACACACCACACAGTGCACACACACCTCCCAGTCTACACACACCACACAGTGCACACACACCTCCCAGTCTACACACACCACACAGTGGACACACACCTTCCAGTCTACACACACCACACAGTGTACACACACCTCCCAGCGTACACACACCACACAGTGTACACACACCTCCCAGTCTACACACACCACACAGTGTACACACACCTCCCAGTGTACACACACCACACAGTGTACACACACCTCCCAGTGTACACACACCACACTGTACACACACCACACAGTGTACACATACCTCCCAGTGTACACACACCACACAGTGTACACACACCTCCCAGTGTACACACACCACACAGTTTACACACACCTCCCAGTGTACACACACCACACAGTATACACACACCTCCCAGTGTACACACACCACACAGTGTACACACACCTCCCAGTGTACACACCACACAGTGTACACACACCTCCCAGTGTACACACACCACACAGTGTACACACACCTCCCAGTGTACACACACCACACAGTGTACACACACCTCCCAGTGTACACACACCACAGTGTACACACACCACACAGTGTACACACACCTCCCAGTGTACACACACCACACAGTGTACACACACCACACAGTGTACACACACCTCCCAGTGTACACACACCACACAGTGTACACACACCTCCCTGTGTACACACACCACACAGTGTACACACCTCCCAGTGTACACACCACACAGTGTACACACACCTCCCAGTGTATACACACCACACAGTATACACACACCTCCCAGTGTACACACACCACACAGTGTACGCACACCTCCCAGTGTACACACACCACAGTGTACACACACCACAGTGTACACACACCACACAGTGTACACACACCACACAGTGTACACACACCTCCCAGTGTATACACACCACACAGTGTACACACACCACACAGTGTACACACACCACACAGTGTACACACACCACACAGAGTACACACCTCCCAGTGTACACACACCACACAATGTACACACACCACACAGTGTACACACACCTCCCAGTGTACACACACCACACAGTGTACACACACCACACAGTGTACACACACCTCCCAGTGTACACACACCACAGTGTACACACACCACACAGTGCACACACACCACAGTGTACACACACCACACAGTGTACACACACCACAGTGTACATACACTACACAGTGTACACACTCCTCCCAGTGTATACACACCACACAGTGTACACACACCACACAGTGTACACACACCTCACAGTGTACACACACCACACAGTGTACACACACCTCCCAGCGTACACACACTTCCCAGTGTACACACACCACACAGTGTACACACTCCTCCCAGTGTACACACACCTCCCAGTGTACACACACCACACAGTGTACACACACCACACAGTGTACACACACCTCCCAGTGTATACACACCACACAGTGTATACACACCACACAGTGTACACACACCTCCCAGTGTACACACACCACACAGTGTACACACACCACACAGTGTACACACCACACAGTGTACACACACCTCCCAGTGTACACACACCACAATATACACACACCTCCCAGTGTACACACACCACACAGTGTACGCACACCTCCCAGTGTACACACACCACACAGTGTACACACACCTCCCAGTGTATACACACCACACAGTGTACACACACCACACAGTGTACACACACCACACAGTGTACACACACCTCCCAGTGTACACACACCACACAGTGTACACACACCACACAGTGTACACACACCTCCCAGTGTACACTCACCACACAGTGTACACACACCACACAGTGTACACACACCTCCCAGTGTACACACACACCACACAGTGTACACACACCACACAGTGTACTCACATCTCTCAGTGTACACACACCACAGTGTACACACACCACACAGTGTACACACACCACAGTGTACACACACCACAGTGTACACACACTACACAGTGTACACACTCCTCCCAATGTACACACACCACACAGTGTACACACACCACACAGTGTACGCACACCTCCCAGTGTAGACACACCTCCCAGTGTACACACACCACACAGTGTACACACTCCTCCCAGTGTACACACACCACACAGTGTACACACACCTCCCAGCGTACACACACTTCCCAGTGTACACACACCACACAGTGTACACACTCCTCCCAGTGTACACACACCTCCCAGTTTACACGCATCTCCCAGAGTACACACACCAGTGTACACACTCCTCCCAGTGTACACACACCACCCAGTGTACACACACTACCCAGGGTACACACCCCACCCAGCGTACACACACCACACAGTGTACACACTCCTCCCAGTGTACACACTCCTCCCGGTGTACACACACCATCCAGTGTACGCACACCACACAGTGTACACATACCTCCCAATGTACACACACCACCCAGTGTACACACCACCCAGTGTACACACACCACCTAGTGTAAACACCTCCCAGTGTACACACTCCTCCCAGTGTACACACACCACCCAGTGTACACACACCACCCAGTGTACACACCTCCCAGTAGACACACACCTCCCAGTGTACACACACCACCCAGTGTACACACCTCCCAGTGAACACACCTCCAAGTGTACACACTCCTAGTGTACACACATCTCCCAGTGTACACACACCTTCCAATGTACAAACCCCACCCAGTGTACACACCTCCCAGTAGACACACACCTCCCAGTGGACACACACCTCCCAGTGTACACACACCACCCAGTGTACACACCTCCCAGTGTACACACACCTCCCAGTGTACACACACCACCCAGTGTACACACCTCCCAGTGAACACACCTCCAAGTGTACACACTCCCAGTGTACACACATCTCCCAGTGTACACACACCTTCCAATGTACACACACCACCCAGTGTACACACACACTTCCTAGTGTACACAAACCTCCCAGTGTACACACATCTCCCAGTGTACACACACCTTCCAATGTACAAACCCCACCCAGTGTACACACCTCCCAGTAGACACACACCTCCCAGTGGACACACACCTCCCAGTGTACACACACCACCCAGTGTACACACCTCCCAGTGTACACACACCTCCCAGTGTACACACACCACCCAGTGTACACACCTCCCAGTGAACACACACCTCCAAGTGTACACACTCCCAGTGTACACACATCTCCCAGTGTACACACACACCTTCCAATGTACACACACCACCCAGTGTTCACACCTCCCAGTGTACACAAACCTCCCAGTGTACACACACCACCCAGTGTACACACCTCCCAGTGAACACACACCTCCAAGTGTACACACACACACATCCCAGTGTACACACACCACCCAGTGTACACACACACACATCCCAGTGTACACACACCTCCCAGTGTACACACACCTCCCAGTGTACACACACTTCCTAGTGTACACACACTTCCCAGTGTGCACACACTTCCCAGTGCACACACACCTCCCAATGTCCACACACCTCCCAGTGTACACACACCACACAGTGTACACTACATATATATATATATATATATATATATATATATATATATATATATATATATATATATATATATATATATATATATATATATATATATATATATATCAAATATCGCAACGCATATATGTATGTGTGTCGTACCGAATAGGTAAAACTTGCGATTTTGGCTTAAATAGCAACACTTTTCTTGCCAAATAAGGGAAGTGAAAATTTGTGTATGCAATAATTTAGCAAAAATCATTATGTACCTAACGAAAAAAATATATTTCATTGTGTTTGTTTAGTATTAAATTATTGTAAACTTATCTAAAATATATTTAGTTAGGTTAGGCTAAAATAAATTGTTCTTGTTATAATAAAGTTAGACAAATTTTCTGAAATTCTTTATTACTTTAAAATAAATAAAAGAAAATTTTAGAAAGGACTTAATTTTAAGTGAGTTCTTGCTAATTGACCAGTTTTACTTATTCGGCACGACATTTACATATATACATACATGCATATATATATATATATATATATATATATATATATATATATATATATATATATATATATATATATATATTCTTCTTTCTTTCAACGTACCAGCCGTATCCCACTGAGGTGGGGTGGCCCAAAAGAAAAAACTGAAGTTTCTCCTTTTAAATTTAGTAATATATACAGGAGAAGGGGTTACTAGCCCCTTGCTCCCGGCATTTTAGTCGCCTCTTACGACACGCATGGCTTACAGAGGAAGAATTCTGTTCCACTTCCCCATGGACAATAGAAGAAATAAAAAGAACAAGAGCTATTTAGAAAAAGAAGAAAAACCTAGATGTATGTATATATATATATATGCATGTGCGTGTCTGTGAAGTGTGACCAAAGTGTAAGTAGGAGTAGCAAGATATCCCTGTTATCTAGCGTGTTTATGAGACAGAAAAAGAAAAAAACCAGCAATCCTACCATCATGCAAAACAGTTACAGGTTTTTGTTTCACAGTCATCTGGCAGGTCGGTAGTACTTCCCTGGGTGGTTGCTGTCTACCAACCTACTATATATATATATATATATATATATATAATTATATATATATATATATATATATATATATATATATATATATATATATATATATATATATATATATATATATATATATATATTTATATATTTATATATGTATATATATATATATATTTATATATTTTATATATATATATATATATATAGATATATATTTTTATATATATATATATATATATATATATATATATATATATATATATATATATATATATATATATATATAATTATATATATATATAATTATATATATATAAATATATATATATAATTATATATATATATATATATATATATATATATATATATATATATATATATATATATATATATATATATATATATACACACATACGCATACACACACACACACATTGGTATACACACAAGCACTCCCCTCGGTATGTATACGAATTTCTATCATGCAGGAAAGAGAGGGGCGGAGCACTTGATCCAAGGGATTGGAGCTACTCCCTAACCTCATATCAAACCTGGTTTCCTCTTGTTGGCCAGGATCTGTATTGCCCATACGGGTTTAGCGCTGTTGTTGCTAATGTTATTGTTGTTATTAATGTTAATGTTGTTGTCGTTAGTATTGATTGTGTTTACCTGGAGTTTACCTGGAGAGAGTTCCGGGGGTCAACGCCCCCGCGGCCCGGTCTGAGACCAGGCCTCCTGGTGGATCAGAGCCTGATCAACCAGGCTGTTGCTGCTGGCTGCACGCAAACCAACATACGAGCTACAGCCCGGCTGATCAGGAACTGACTTTAGGTGCTTGTCCAGTGCCAGCTTGAAGACTGCCAGGGGTCTGTTGGTAATCCCCCTTATGTGTGCTGGGAGGCAGTTGAACAGTCTCGGGCCCCTGACACTTATTGTATGGTCTCTTAACGTGCTAGTGACACCCCTGCTTTTCATTGGGGGGATGGTGCATCGTCTGCCAAGTCTTTTGCTTTCGTAATGAGTGATTTTCGTGTGCAAGTTCGGTACTAGTCCCTCTAGGATTTTCCAGGTGTATATAATCATGTATCTCTCCCTCCTGCGTTCCAGGGAATACAGGTTTAGGAACCTCAAGCGCTCCCAATAATTGAGGTGTTTTATCTCCGTTATGCGCGCCGTGAAAGTTCTCTGTACATTTTCTAGGTCGGCAATTTCACCTGCCTTGAAAGGTGCTGTTAGTGTGCAGCAATATTCCAGCCTAGATAGAACAAGTGACCTGAAGAGTGTCATCATGGGCTTGGCCTCCCTAGTTTTGAAGGTTCTCATTATCCATCCTGTCATTTTTCTAGCAGATGCGATTGATACAATGTTATGGTCCTTGAAGGTGAGATCCTCCGACATGATCACTCCCAGGTCTTTGACGTTGGTGTTTCGCTCTATTTTGTGGCCAGAATTTGTTTTGTACTCTGATGACGATTTAATTTCCTCATGTTTACCATATCTGAGTAATTGAAATTTCTCATCGTTGAACTTCATATTGTTTTCTGCAGCCCACTGAAAGATTTGGTTGATGTCTGCCTGGAGCTTTGCAGTGTCTGCAATGGAAGACACTGTCATGCAGATTCGGGTGTCATCTGCAAAGGAAGACACGGTGCTGTGGCTGACATCCTTGTCTATGTCGGATATAAGGATGAGGAACAAGATGGGAGCGAGTACTGTGCCTTGTGGAACAGAGCTTTTCACCGTAGCTGCCTCGGACTTTACTCTGTTGACGACTACTCTCTGTGTTCTGTTAGTGAGGAAATTATAGATCCATCGACCGACTTTTCCTGTTATTCCTTTAGCACGCATTTTGTGCGCTATTACGCCATGGTCACACTTGTCGAAGGCTTTTGCAAAGTCTGTATATATTACATCTGCATTCTTTTTGTCTTCTAGTGCATTTAGGACCTTGTCGTAGTGGTCCAATAGTTGAGACAGACAGGAGCGACCTGTTCTAAACCCATGTTGCCCTGGGTTGTGTAACTGATGGGTTTCTAGATGCGTGGTGATCTTGCTTCTTAGGACCCTTTCAAAGATTTTTATGATATGGGATGTTAGTGCTATTGGTCTGTAGTTCTTTGCTGTTGCTTTACTGCCCCCTTTGTGGAGTGGGGCTATGTCTGTTGTTTTTAGTAACTGTGGGACGACCCCCGTGTCCATGCTCCCTCTCCATAGGATGGAAAAGGCTCGTGATAGGGGCTTCTTGCAGTTCTTGATGAACACAGAGTTCCATGAGTCTGGCCCTGGGGCAGAGTGCATGGGCATGTCATTTATCGCCTGTTCGAAGTCATTTGGCGTCAGGATAACATCGGATAGGCTTGTGTTAATCAAATTTTGTGGCTCTCTCATAAAAAATTCATTTTGATCTTCGACTCTCAGTCTGGTTAGCGGCTTGCTAAAAACTGAGTCATATTGGGACTTGAGTAGCTCACTCATTTCCTTGCTGTCATCTGTGTAGGACCCATCTTGTTTAAGTAGGGGCCCAATACTGGACGTTGTTCTCGATTTTGATTTGGCATAGGAGAAGAAATACTTTGGGTTTCTTTCGATTTCATTTATGGCTTTTAGTTCTTCCCGCGATTCCTGACTCCTAAAGGATTCTTTTAGCTTAAGTTCGATGCTTGCTATTTCTCTGACCAGTGTCTCCCTGCGCATTTCAGATATATTGACCTCTTTTAGCCGCTCTGTTATTCTTTTCCGTCGCCTGTAAAGGGAGCGCCTGTCTCTTTCTATTTTACATCTACTCCTCCTTTTTCTTAGAGGAATAAGCCTTGTGCATACATCGAGTGCCACCGAGTTAATCTGTTCTAGGCATAAGTTTGGGTCTGTGTTGCTTAGTATATCTTCCCAGCTTATATCGGTTAGGACTTGGTTTACTTGGTCCCACTTTATGTTTTTGTTATTGAAGTTGAATTTGGTGAATGCTCCCTCGTGACTAGTCTCATTTTGTCGGTCTGGGGCTCCACGCATACATGTCTGAACCTCAATTATGTTGTGATCTGAGTATATTGTTTTTGATATGGTGACATTTCTTATCAGATCATCATTGTTAGTGAATATGAGGTCTAGTGTATTCTCCAGTCTAGTAGGCTCTATTATTTGCTGGTTTAAATTGAATTTTGTGCAGAGATTTAAAAGCTCGTGTGAGTGTGAGTTTTCATCAGAGCTGCCTCCTGGTGTTATTTCTGCAACAATATTATTTGCTATATTCCTCCATTTTAGGTGCCTTAAGTTGAAATCCCCCAGGAGCAAGATGTTGGGTGCAGGAGCTGGAAGATTTTCCAGACAGTGGTCAATTTTTAACAGCTGTTCCTGGAATTGCTGGGAAGTTGCATCCGGAGGCTTGTAGGCTACCACAATGACTAGGTTTTGGTTCTCGACCTTTACTGCTAAAACTTCCACTACATCATTTGAGGCATTAAGCAGTTCTGTGCAAACAAGTGACTCTGCAATGTACAGGCCAACCCCCCCCCTTTTGCCTGTTCACTCTGTCACATCTGTATAGGTTGTAACCTGGGATCCATATTTCGTTGTCCAAGTGATCCTTTATGTGGGTCTCAGTGAAAGCCGCGAACATTGCCTTTGCCTCTGCAAGCAGTCCACGGATGAAAGGTATTTTGTTGTTTGTTGCTGGCTTTAGACCCTGTATATTTGCAAAGAAGAATGTTATCGGACTGGTGGTATTGTTGGTACTGGGGGGGGATTTTTTTTCCGGCATTAGTATCTGTATCTGTTGGTTTGGAGTGGAGGCCATCGACTGTGGTTCCACTCCAGGAATGACTGGATTTGGTGTACGATTTCTGCCATTTCCTGCCAGTTTTTTTTCCTTCCTGGCACTAAAAAACCTCTCCCTCTTGAGTGGCTGTGGCTACCCAGGTTTTCCCATGGCCTGGATGTTTTGTATCTTTTTGTCCCCTTTAGATGGTATGCCTGGCAATTTAAGTTATAGCACAGTCTTTCCTGTACTGAAGAGGTACACATTTCAGGGTGAAAAAGCTTACAGGAAGGGAGTTTGCATTTTCCTGTTGTCATATGGACATGACATTTTCTAGGGTGGTCATAGTTGCATGTCCCATCTGTTTTTCCAGATTTCCCATGCCAGCAGATACCAAGTGCATAGTATGTGCACAGGCTTGGTTTCCGTTTGCCTTGGGTTTCTGTGACTGTATTCCCTGTTGGTGCATGTTTCCCTGTCTTATTCCTATCCTCCCTAGCACCAACAATGGAGCTCCCACCAGTTGTTTTTGGTAATTTATCCTCACTATTGCTATTGGAGTCCTCTTGTTTGCTATTTCCTGCGGTATTTCTAGTTTGCAATATTGGTTTTATCTTATCTTTGACTACACTTGTTTCCCTACTATGGCTCCTGTCCTCTATGAGGTCATTTATATGTATTCCTTCCTGCGTATAATTCCCGACTACCTGGACAAAATCTCCAGCTTCACCATTACTGTCTCCCAGGACAGTATCTCCAGCTTCACCATTTCTGTCTCCCAGGACAGCACCTCCAGCTTCACCATTACTGTCTCCCAGGACAGCACTATCAGCCCCACATTTACTGACTACCAGGACATCACCTCCAGCCTTACAGTTTGTGACTACATGGCCAGTATCAAGGGCAGTACCATTCAGCCCAGACTTTTTATGTTCCCATCTGTTGTAGAAAGCTTCCAGGTTTTCTATGAAAGCAGCTTTGATGTTGTCCTCTTTTAATACCCTTGTGATTTTAGTCCACAGATTTTCCTCATTTGGGCATACCCAAAAACACTTCTCTGTTTTAATACTGCTTGTAGCTAGTTCTGGGATATCTGCACAAGGAGCGTGACACCAATTTCCACAAAAATGACAATTTATCCATGTGGAAGCCCGTTTGTTTGACTGACCACAGACTACACACAGCTTCATAATGATGTGAATGGTTGATTTACTGCAATTCTACTAGCAACCTCTTGAATATTATATTAATAACCTTAAATGAAGCTCTAGCTATTTGTATTTCTGTTTCTAACTCTTTTTGTATATTGGACAGCTTACCGTCACGTTCCTGATTTTTAATGTTTGTGTTTATAAGGGCGCCTACAAACCCATCCGTTTACAGTCTGCTTTATTGTCCAACGAAACTGTTTGAAACCAGTCCCGGGTTCGGACCAGTCAAGGGTTCGGACCAGTCGATCTGCTCTGATCAGTGGGTCAATTATTTAAAACATACTGGTCGGTGATTTGAGCTAACACATGAAGGATCTACTGGAAATTATCTACCCGAGTAATATGTGATTTGACTGATACAAAAGTATAACTTGCGTGTTGAAGAGCCGGTGATATCTGGCAGCTCCTACAATGACGTACAGTCGACCTCTTTGTTTATCAATCGCTGTATCTGGCTTTTCTATTTTTGTTTTTTCCGTCTCCACCACAATAAATGCTATATTATCACTATAGTTGACTGGTGCAAATTTTGGAGGAAGGACGCTTTTTCTGTAGTAATAATTGCTTCTCGTTGTGTATATTGCGACCGCTGGTAACTACAGGTTATATGAAATTCACAGTAACGTCTGGTATTTCAAGAAAAAGAAACTAATGAAAGTCACTCCACTCCACTAAGTACCATTATAATACTGGTTAGTTGCTACTACAACACTGTATTCTGCTATTCACTGGTATCACTAGATTATATGCGAGTACACTAGCAAGCCAGGAAGATTATTAAAACAGCTGACCTGTGGTAAGTTGTGTGTTAATGTTTTTATTTTTCTTATTGTTGCTGTTAATATTATTGTTGTTATTAATGCTGTTGTTGTTGTATGAAGATGTATCAGTGGCCATGGATGGTTACCACCATCTCCCACTCACCAGCACCTCCCACTCACCAGCACCTCCCACTCACCAGCACCTCCCACTCACCAGCACCTCCCACTCACCAGCACCTCCCACTCACCAGTACCTCCCACTCACCAGCACCTCCCACTCACCAGCACCTCCCACTCACCAGCACCTCCCACTCACCAGCACCTCCCACTCACCAGTACCTCCCACTCACCAGCACCTCCCACTCACCAGCACCTCCCACTCACCAGCACCTCCCACTCACCAGTACCTCCCACTCACCAGCACCTCCCACTCACCAGCACCTCCCACTCACCAGTACCTCCCACTCACCAGCACCTCCCACTCACCAGCACCTCCCACTCACCAGCACCTCCCACTCACCAGTACCTCCCACTCACCAGCACCTCCCACTCACCAGCACCTCCCACTCACCAGTACGTCCCACTCACCAACACCTCCCACTCACCAGTACCTCCCACTCACTCACCAGTACCTCCCACTCACCAGCACCTCCCACTCACCAGCACCTCCCACTCACCAGCACCACACACTCACCAGTACCTCCCACTCACCAGCACCTCCCACTCACCATCACCTCCCACTCACCAGTACCTCCCACTCACCAGCACCTCCCACTCACCAGCACCTCCCACTCACCAGCACCTCCCACTCACCAGCACCTCCCACTCACCAGTACCTCCCACTCACCAGTACCTCCCACTCACCAGCACCTCCCACTCGCCAGTACCTCCCACTCACCAGCACCTCCCACTCACCAGTACCTCCCACTCGCCAGTACCTCCCACTCACCAGCACCTCCCACTCACCAGTACCTCCCACTCACCAGCACCTCCCACTCACCAGCACCTCCCACTCACCAGTACCTCCCACTCACCAGTACCTCCCACTCACCAGCACCTCCCACTCACCAGCACCTCCCACTCACCAGTACCTCCCACTCACCAGCACCTCCCACTCACCAGTACCTCCCACTCACCAGCACCTATCGCTCACCAGTACCTCCCACTCACCAGCACCTCCCACTCACAAGTACCTTCCACTCACCAGCACCTCCCACTCACCAGAACCTCCCGCTCACCAGTACCTCCCGCTCACCAGTACCTCCCACTCACCAGCACCTCCCACTTACCAGTACTTCCAACTCACCTGCACCTCCCGCTCACCAGTACCTCACACTCACTCGTACATCCCACTCACCAGCACCTGCCACTCACTAGCACCCCCATTCACCAGCATCTCTCACTCACCAGCACCCCCACCCACTCACCAACACCTCCCCCTCCCTCCCTCCCTCCCTCCCACACCGTCACCTCCCACTTGTTAGTGCCAGGAATGGCACTACGGGAATGCCAGTTATTCCAAGCATTCCAAGATTCCAGCTTCCCTCATTCCCGGGGTCACGAGTGGGAATGTCGGGGTTCCCAGCAAAATATTACACCCCATTTTATGGGGCTAGAACCTCGTGAGAGTGAGGGGACACCAGGGGTTATGGGGGAGGAGAGGGAAAGAGAGAGAATTTTCTCTTCTCTGTCTTCTCTCGCCATCTCTATCTCTTAGGGTTAGACAAGGTTAGGTTAAAGGATCCCTAGCTTTATTGACAAGCTGTTTGCGAGTTAAGGATTTCTAACTTTAATGACAAGCTAAGAGCTGTTACCTACATCATCTCTTTCTCCCCGTCTCCCTACATTTCCCATTATTCTCTTTCTCTCTCACTCTCTCCTCTTATCAGTCCAGTCTTTCTCTCTATTCTCACTTATTTCTCTCCACTCATTCACATCTCTTTTTCTCTCTCATCTGCACTCCCAGAGAGTGTAAATGGAATAGAGAACACGAACACACACACACACACACACACACACACACACACACACACACACACACACACACACACACACACACACACACACACACACACACACATACACACACACATACACACACACACACACACACACACACACACACACACACACACACACAAACACACACACACACACACGCAGACACACACACACAAACACACATACACACACAAACACACACACACACACACACACACACACACACACACACACACACACACACACACACACACACACACACACAGGGAAGGCACTACAATGGATCAGGGAATACTTGTCAGGAAGACAGCAGCGAGTCATGGTACGTGGCGAGGTGTCAGAGTGGGCACCTGTGACCAGCGGGGTCCCGCAGGGGTCAGTCCTAGGACCAGTGCTGTTTCTGGTATTTGTGAACGACATGACGGAAGGAATAGACTCTGAGTTGTCCCTGTTTGCAGATGACGTGAAGTTGATGAGAAGAATTCACTCGATCGAAGACCAGGCAGAACTACAAAGGGATCTGGACAGGCTGCAGACCTGGTCCAGCAATTGGCTCCTGGAGTTCAATCCTACCAAGTGCAAAGTCATGAAGATTGGGGAAGGGCAAAGAAGACCGCAGACGGAGTACAGTCTAGGGGGCCAGAGACTACAAACCTCACTCAAGGAAAAAGATCTTGGGGTGAGTATAACACCAGGCACATCTCCTGAAGCGCACATCAACCAAATAACTGCTGCAGCATATGGGCGTCTGGCAAACCTCAGAACAGCATTCCGACATCTTAATAAGGAATCATTCAGGACCCTGTACACCGTGTACGTTAGGCCCATATTGGAGTATGCGGCACCAGTTTGGAACCCACACCTAGCCAAGCACGTGAAGAAACTAGAGAAAGTGCAATGGTTTGCAACAAGACTAGTCCCAGAGCTAAGAGGTATGTCCTACGAGGAGAGGTTAAGGGAAATCAACCTAACGACACTGGAGGACAGGAGAGATAGGGGGGACATGATAACGACATACAAAATACTGAGAGGAATTGACAAGGTGGACAAAGACAGGATGTTCCAGAGATTGGACACAGTAACAAGGGGACACAGTTGGAAGCTGAAGACACAGATGAATCACAGGGATGTTAGGAAGTATTTCTTCAGCCACAGAGTAGTCAGTAAGTGGAATAGTTTGGGAAGCGATGTAGTGGAGGCAGGATCCATACATAGCTTTAAGCAGAGGTATGATAAAGCTCACGGCTCAGGGAGAGTGACCTAGTAGCGATCAGTGAAGAGGCGGGGCCAGGAGCTCGGACTCGACCCCCGCAACCTCAACTAGGTGAGTACAACTAGGTGAGTACACACACACACACACACACACACACACACACACACACACACACACACACACACACACACACACACACAAACACACACACACACACAAACACACATACACACACACACAAACACACACAAACACACACACACACACAAACACACACACACACAAACACACACACACACACACACACACACACACACACACACACACAAACACACACACACACACACAAACACACACACACACACACACACACACACACACACACACACACACAAACACACACACACACACACACACACACACACACACACACACGCACTCCCCAGAACCACCTGCAGAAGGACTCCAGCCACGACACCCCCAAGGCAACTGAACAATCCAAACAAACCATCACACACCGATCCCTCTGTTTCCACCCCCCGCACCACAGTTACAGTATTAGAACAGAAGTTGAAGGTTTGGTACACAAATGCAGATGGATTAACGAATGAACATGAGGAATGGCAAGAAAGAATCAATGAGAAGTCCCCAGACATCATAGCAGTTACAGAAACAAAACTCATGGAGACAATAACAGATGCAATCTTCCCACCAGGATACCAGATCATGAGGAAAGATAGAAGGGGCAGGGGGGGAGGTGGGGTTGCTCTGCTCGTAAAAAACAGATGGAAATTCGAGAAAATGGAAGGAATAGATGAGACGGGAGAAAGAGACTACATAGCAGGTACACTTCAGTCGGGGGAACACAAAGTGGTCATTGCAGTGATGTATAATCCACCACAGAACTGCAGGAGGCCAAGAGAGGAATATGAAGAGAGCAACAGAGCAATGGTGGACACACTTGCTGAGGTGGCAAGAAGAGCTCACTCCAGCAGAGCAAAGTTGCTGGTTATGGGGGATTTCAACCACAGGGAGATTGACTGGGAAAACCTGGAGCCACATGGGGGTCCCGAAACATGGAGAGCCAGGATGTTGGACGTGGTGCTGGAAAACCTCATGCACCAACATGTTAAGGACACTACCAGAGTGAGAGGGGAGGATGAACCAGCAAGATTGGACCTTGTGTTCACCCTGGGCAGCTCAGACATTGAGGACATCAAGTATGAGAGTCCCCTAGGAGCTAGCGACCACGTGGTTCTGTGCTTTGAATACATAGTAGAGCTGCAAGTGGAGAGAATAACAGGAGTAGAATGGGAAAAACCTGACTATAAAAGAGGGGACTACATAGGGTTGAAGAACTTCCTGCGGGAGGTCCAGTGGGACAGAGAACTGGCAGGAAAGCCAGTAAATGAAATGATGGAATATGTAGCAACAAAATGCAAGGAGGCAGTGGAAAGGTTCATTCCCAAGGGCAACAGTAACAACGGGAAGACCAGAACAAGCCCCTGGTTCACCCGACGGTGTAAGGAGGCAAAAACAAAGTGCAATAGAGAATGGAAAAAGTACAGAAGGCAGAGAACACACGAAAATAGGGAGATCAGTCGCAGAGCCAGGAATGAGTACGCACAGGTAAGGAGGGAGGCCCAGCGACAGTATGAAAATGACATAGCATCGAGAATCAAGACTGACCCGAAACTGTTGTATAGCCACATCAGGAGGAAGACAACAGTCAAAGACCAGGTGATCAGATTAAGGACAGAAGGTGGAGAACTCACAAGAAATGATCAGGAGGTATGTGAGGAGCTGAACAGGAGATTTAAGGAAGTTTTTACAGTAGAGACAGGAAGGGCTGTGGGAAGACAGAACAGAAGGGAACATCAAGAGGGAATATACCAACAAGTGTTGGATGACATACGAACAACTGAGGAGGAGGTGAAGAAGCTCTTAAGTGACCTTGACACCTCAAAGGCGATGGGACCGGACATCTCCCCATGGGTCCTTAGAGAAGGAGCAGAGATGCTGTGTGTGCCTCTAACCACAATCTTCAACACATCCCTTGAAACTGGGCAACTACCTGAGAAATGGAAGACAGCTAATGTAGTCCCCATATTTAAGAAAGGAAACAGAAACGAGGCACTAAACTACAGACCTGTGTCTCTGACATGTATCGTGTGCAAAGTCATGGAGAAGATTATCAGGAGGAGAGTGGTCGAACACCTGGAAAGGAACAAGATTATAAATGAAAACCAGCATGGGTTCATGGAAGGCAAATCTTGTATCACAAACCTCCTGG